>NW_022205223.1:0-50640 GCF_008831285.2 Nymphaea colorata
CCCAACCCCAACCCCAACCCAACCCCAACCCCAACCCCAACCCCAACCCCAACCCCAACCCCAACCCCAACCCCAACCCCAACCCCAGAAATTATATCTATACGAGTCTCTCCCACATATAGTTGCATATTTAAGAATGATATTAGACCCATCGATCACTTTTTCTTATGATATTTTCTCTTAATTTCCTATCCTTGCGCTGAAGCACTTCCAGCCTTTCCTTTTCAGTCTGTGCTCTTGTGACTTAATTGCGCTTCCGATACTCGATATCCTACCTCCAGTTGGAGTCAGAAGGTATCGGATTGGGTTCGAATTCGAGAGTTAGAGGGAACAGCTTTTCATAATTGAAGATTTCTTCGTTGTTGTACTTGAAATATTTGTTCCAAATTCCACTGATCTTTCCATAGCTCTTCAACCTATCCTTCTCTTCAGGTTATTTTCGCTTTCCATTCAAAAATTTGACCATAAACTCAGGCTTTACCTCATATATGGTGCCCTAGAAGTAATCAGAAGGCTGCTCCTGCTTTCCCACGGAGAAGAAACCTTTTTTGAAGGGGTCAAATACCAGCTATAGCATGATATTTGTATTGGTGATCCAGTAATAAGCTATATAGATGGTATTTTACACTTTCCGACCAGATTAAACTTCCTATCGCCGTGAGCCAGGCCTGATACTTCTCCTCCTGGAGTAATGAAGCATACTTCTGTCTTGTCTGCAAACTTGACTCGATAAATGCCGTCATTTGTTCCAGTTCCAGTATTGACTCCGAGGGAAACCTTAGACTCCAGTTGAGCTGTGTTATGCATTTAATACCTGTGACGTCGTATCCTCTTCCTTTAAGCATGAGTGCACCAATGGGAGGATGATGGCTGATTTGCTCAGCGTAAGCTGGACATCCGTTGATCCAACACTGGAAGGTTTCTCCCAGAATGGGATTGAATGGCTTCTCCATGCTGAGATACATCACCGAGTTTGTAAGGCCGAAAATAATGGTTCTGATCATCTTGTTGATGGGGGATTCCTTCTCGATTCCCTCGAGGAGGAGGGGGGCGTAGACCATGCTATAGATGAAGCGCTGCAGGTTGCTCTAGGGACCGAAGATGTCAACTGGCAAGCTGATACTGAGGATGGACTGACCAGAAACTAAGTTTTTGGCCATTTTAGAGAGGATGAACTTGAGGACGCCCTTCTGGTCTTCTATTTTCTTCTTATGGATGAAAATCATGCTGCCTTCCTTATCATCGTGGATCCACTCATTTTTCCAAATAGGGCTGCCTTCAGATGCGTCTTGGAATCTCAAGCTTGACTTTTACTTCTCGACTGCATTGAGAATGTAGTGCTTTTTGAGGTAGGACTTATCAATGATGACGTAGCCATCTTTGTCGAGCTGGCGGACGATTGAAAGATCAGCTTTGAAGTGCTAAACCTTCTTCTTTTATTCTTTTATTTACTCTGCGCTGATCTCACCCACCTCTTCCATAGTCTTCTTATCGAATCGCTTTACTTAGACCTTCTGGTGGGGATTAGAGTGCGATTGATGACTTTGAGGAGACACACTTGATGACTTATTTTTGTGCTAAAGTGATTTGCCATTGCTGTTATGATCCTTCTGTTCATGCTTCTATGGCTTTGAAGCCGCTACTTCCTCAGAAACTGGATTTTTCTTAGTGAAGTTTCTTGCTTCAGGCTGGCGTTCCACTTATTTCTTTTCTTCAACTTTGGATATTTTCTTGGTGATTTCGTTGAGGGTTTTTCTTCTGGACCTGATTTAGTTTTCGAATTGGTTTGCTTGATTTTTGCTGATGTCCCATTCCAAATCGAAGAGCTTATATGCGTTCGCCTAGACAGTTGCAGTGGAAAGCGTATTAAATGCCTTTAAGTACTTCAAAGTTAAGTTAGTTTCTTGCACAAGGTTTAAATAGCCTTCGTTAGTTACCTCCACGTCTGCGATGAGCTCGAATTTGTCCTACCGCTCGAAGACACCATAGACTATGCATAGCTGTCCTCGGACTATGGTCATGAATGGGGGATAGTTGGTATTTTCGATGCTCTTGTCGACCATGTAGATCTGGTTGCCTGACTTGAAAACATGGCGAATGAAGACAAAATCTCTTGACCGGTAGAGTCTGTTGAATGGTTTCAGAACCAGATAGATGAGAGCTGAGTTTTCAGAGGGGATGTTGGTCTTGAGCTGCATTTATTGGATGTTTTCGTTGAGTTCCTTGAGGGTCTCTACCTTGGAGATCATTGAGATGATCTGGTCAACTGAATGTTTCTCCTTGGAGAAAGTAATCACCATCTTCAGTCGTTTTTGGAGGATTTGGTTTTGATAAATCCTCAGGTTGTCTTCTTCGTGGATAATCGAGTAGTTGAGATAGAGCTCCAGCTACTAAAGCTCATACTCAGGATAAATCTTATGGAAGAGATCCAAATGCTTCTTCACTTCCTTTGATTTCTCATCTTCTTATTACAGTCTTTCTTCAAAGACATCAGGCTCCTCAAAGATCTATCCATCGATCAGATCGTCCACAATAGTCCTCCTAACATGAGCTAAATCCTGTTTTTCTTAATACTGGTTGATCTCCTATTTTAGCTGCTGAACCTGTTGTTCCTCTTTGGTCATTTCGTTCTTCTACAGCTACTGGATGATGTTAATTTCTTTCTTCTCGATTGGAAGAGGATTGAAGTCAATCTACATCCTTTTATTGCCTTCGACAATCATGCTGGTTGAGAGGTAGTCATCATCTGAGTTTTCTGAATTTTTTCTGCCTATTTACGAATAGAATGATTTGGTCATTATCTTTACGTCGTCGGTAGTGAAGGTGGGTTTGGTGCTTTTGCCTCTAAAAAGAAAGCAATAAAGTTCCCACTATCTGTATTAGACTGAAAATCTGATGCTTTGATACCATTTATCGAATACCGCCTTATCGCTGAAGCCAATGTGGACGGTTCTTGACTTTTCTGGTGGGTTATTGTTGATTGCTTCAAGGACAAAGCTGTAGTACTATTTATTTTTGGAAATCCTCAACATATAGTCCTTCATTTCATACGTTTTTATTTTGACTTCCCGTTCAGCGAACATGATGTGTCTATCTTGGTCCAGTCTCAATTTTTTTTATTTCCACCGTTTGATGTTGAAGCTCCTCGAAAAGCCAATATCGTTGAGTATGCCAGAGAAGGGTGATTTTGGCGGTTCGTAATCCTCCTTGACGAATCTTCGGATATAACCGATGACTCGGACGTAGTACTAGATCTTTTCCTCCCGATTCATCGTGTTGAATGCTTTTACGAATTCTTATGAGAGTTATTTCTTGCGGTTCTTGCTCTTGTATTTAAGTTTATCATTGACATTGAACTCACCGTGGATGGAGTACTAGCAGTAGTCCAAGATGGCGGACAGGTTGGTGGCAAGGCTTAGCACCGATCTGTATTACTATTATTCTGTAAACTTTTGGAAAAGATTCAATTGGCTCATCGATATCAATTTGATAAAATTATATAATCCTCCATCAATTAATATCAAGAAAGGAATATAACTGATATATCTATACGGGAAGGGTAAGATATTTTGAAAATCATTGGTTTGCAAAAAATTTAATGCCGATGTTTTAACGTAACTTGGAAAACCATTGCAGCTTGTGGATGAGATGGAAGGAAGAACAGACACTGCTGCTGATCGTCTATTAGATTTTACTGAACTCGCCCCTCCAGTTTCTGTTTAGCAGCCTGTTCGAGCCGCTCGAACCACTAGATTTGGACAGGATGGAGATGGTTAATGCTTCTGAAGGCAGTTGGGTGAGCCAATTCCTGACGCTGGACTTGATGGCCTTAAACTCTTCCTTAATCTTCTCCTCTGTCTTTTCAATCAGGTGACGGTTGATCTATTCGATAAATGGCCTATCTTTCGATCCAGTATCTGTAGCAGTTCCTCAAAGCTGAAGTTAAGGGCCTTCTGCAGAGGCTAGCAAATCTTTAGTGGGAATCGATATTGCACTAAAGAATGGGCTCCTAGCACATAAAGCAGAACCGAAAGAGCTGTGGGATGCTGGCAAGGGCGCTTTTGGGTTGGCTTGAATGCGGTGAGTGGCAGTTATATTGATTTTTTGCTTCTTCTACAGGACATTTTGGTTCTTAAAACGATAGGTGGACTGTTTATCCTTCGGCTAGCTTTAACTCTTTTACTTTGAACCATTTCTGGACTGGTTTCTGGAGACCAGCGACACAACTTCTATCTTAGCTGCTGATGTTGATTATTTTTTGCATGCCCTCTTGTCCTCCTGGAAGGGATTGAGCTATATTGACTTATACATATATGAATTTTTCATGGTAGAGGCTGATCCGATTTCCCGCTGGAGGTTGTCTTTGAACGCTCTAACTTTTTTATTTGTTGAGTATCTTTCAGGCTCTGCTTTTTAGTTCTCTTGCATGGGGTCCCTGATGTTGTACAGGTCGTAGACCATATGGATGTATTCCATCACTTCCTTATTGTCGAGCATGGTGATCTCTGAGCTTTCAGTATGGATTGGGAGGTTTTTCGAGGGGGACTGGGGTTGATCGAGACGCATAGATTGGATTAGTCTGTCCTGTAGAGGGTGGATGAGGCGGCGTAAGCCATCGTTTATTCTGAGAATTTGGAGTCTTTTTTCCCCGAAGCGATTTTCTCTCGATTTCTTTTTAGTTTTCCATATGATTCGTTGATTTGGCGATCAAGATTATTCATGAAGATCTCTACGGTCTTTACGTTGGTTGGCTTTCGACGTGGTTTTGGTCCTTACTAGTGATTGCTGCTGTATATGTTTGTGTTACTTATGAGATGGTTGCTCTCCTTTCGGGTCGGTTGCTTCATGGACGACGTTAAGTATAATTAATATATGATGGCATAGCGATTCCAAATAAATTATATTGCCTGCATTTGCCAGAATATTTTCTTTTGGTTGGGATGGGCGGGTGTGATAGGGTGGGAGTTTGGCAATTTTTTAGGAGTTTTTAAAAAATGACAGTAGGTTAGTTGTTGGGTAGTTCATAGTTTGAAATTAATCTATTGATAAAATATAAACTTTATTCAGGCTTGAGGTCGTTATAATTAATTGAAAGGGGTAAAAAGGGTGTTTTGTCCAAAATCGGCCATTATCTAAGTGAGTGCGCAATTGTAACTATCGATTTAAAATGGCTTTTGCGTTTTTGTTAAGCTACTAAGTTGGGCATTTTGGTCATAAGGCATATTATCATACCTCTCTGTTTAAATTTTAATATTTCCTGATGAGTCCATGGGTGCGAATGATTACAAAATATCTCATCGTGTTATTTTCGATCAAAAAGGGAAATAAATAGAAATGGTCATACGTAGGCTACCATCAAGCTTAAATGCAAATAGCTTAATTTGCACTTCTTATAATTATTATATTTTCAGAAATCCATGCTTACAAGAAAATTACGAGAAACTTCAACAAGAAAATAAAAAATACGAGAAACTCTCAGAAAAATCAAACTCACCTCGAATCCCGCCTCCAAGGACTGTATTAGAAAATGATTAAAAATCGTCTGAGAAATAAAAGCTCCAACCAAACGCAGGATAATAGCACACGGATCGGCCTTGAGGCAGATGACAAGAGGGAGAGATTGATGGAATTGGTGGACAACAGCAAGTGCGAGTGCCCTATTTGCCTCTAGATCGCCATAAGTCCGATAGTCTTGCCATGTGGGCACTGCTACTGCCTCAAGTGCTTCTAAGAAAACAGCATATTCAACCTGCGCTGCTGCCTCTGCAGGCGCTAGATCGATACGTAGGAGATCCAGCCGGCCAAAATGGTCCAAACTTTTATCGACAGGTATCCTTCTTCTAAGGTAGGTTTATTCTGCCCACCAGCCAATAGCAGGTGAATTATTGGTGCCGAAGGGGAGAATTCGCCGAGTGGGAAGCCTAGAGGAGAATCGACCTGCAAGCTTTAAGGACGGGTGATAATATCGATGTGAGGACCGATGATAATAATTGGCGCCGAGGCATCATCGTGTGCTTCCTGTTCCAGTAAGACTAATACACCGTTGAGATTAAATACTGCTCCAACATGAAACTCGAGAACGTTTTGGTTCCCGTTTCCTCCAGAAGACTCGCGCCGAATGGTTTCTTTACCAAAGGGCATTATTTGAAATACCGAACCATAAACTACTAGTCTAAATTCGTATAGAGCATAGAGATTCCCGAAATCAAATGCGAGTTTGTCGATGAATCTGATGAAGTTATCATCCGCTAGGAAAAAGGGAGCCAATAGGGTCGATTTGAATCGGAGAATCATGACCTTGCGCTGGAGCTGTTCTAGTACGAGATGAAATAGTGGTAGAATGTCTTTTAGCTTGGTTGATATTCATCTTTCTTGTCATCTAACCCTATTCAACTATTATAAGCTCAATGGAGATCCTTCAACTTCTAGCTTTTTTCATCTTTTGGGTTTACAGTTAGGAGTCTTCAAAAATATTCAACCAAAAGGTTACCTGGTTTAGCTCAAACACTCCGAAAGTTATTTTTGAGAGGGATTTTGTTTTGTTGTATGTTTCTACTTTTAGAATAGATAAACTAAATTAAAGTCCACACCAGATATGACGTCAATTTCATAAATAACAGCATCCGTAATCCATGCCCTTTTCCTAAATTTTTCAAGACTTATGAGAAAGTTGGGGGATTTGGTTATTATGTGTGGTGAGAAAGTTTTTTGCCTTTTTATTTGGAGTCAATCGCTTATTTTAATATAAAAAAAGAATCGATGAAAGGCTCGGCTGATAACCCCATCAGCTTGGATTAAAATGAAGAACCACTAACGAGAGAGAAGCCATCTGGATGCAGCCAGGAATAAGGAAATCATTGGATTGGCATTATTATCGAGTTAGCCCTTTGATCTCTGCTTCGCGGTTATAAAGACCAATATCCAAGGAGACATCCCCACCAAGTAGAGAGAGCTCAACAAAGCTATCATCAAGTATTTTAAGTAAAAAATCGCATCAACATCTCCTGCGAATACTTCCATTCCAAGCTGGAACCCGATTATTCCGACCCATAGACTATCCCCAATCCCTGCGAACTGCTCATCTATGGGGTGGACTTTCTAACCACGAAGCAAATAAGGGACCACTTTGCAATTCTCTCCACGCAAATTCGGTAGATAATATGGATCAATGACTCCACATGCAAATTGGTATATAGTTCGGCCTCAGAGACGGAACTGGTCATCGAAGATCAGCTAAAGGCGATAAAGATGGAAGAAGACAGCGGACAGCTTCCAAGGGGTAATTATCTGCAATAATTAGGCTGGTTCCTGATCAAGCCATACACTACCTTTTCCTTTGAGAGGACTCTGTGGGCAAGATACGCTACATCGCTAGAGAAGAACATTCCCAAAGAGAAAAAGGAGCTTTACTAAAAATTCTAAATGGCCAAAGCAGAGCTGCCCAGATATTTGCTAGATAAGTTTAATGCTACTGAAAAGTACAAGGCTCAAGTGAAGGAACTGGAGATGAACGAAATCATGGAAAAGAGAAGACACAATCGAAGTCCTCCCAGAGGTCGTGACTACTCAAGGACGAGATAAAAATATAGGAACAATCGGCGGTAGTTTGGTGAAGAGAGGCCATGGAGGGACCGAAATAGATACGATGATGATCGATTCGAAGTAGGTGAGGTGAGGAATGTAAGATACGCTCATCGACCAGCCAACACGAATGATTCTTTCGTATACAACAATCCAAGGAATCCTGGCCGTAACAACCAATCATACTTTCAAGCAAACAACCTTAATACTAGTTTCAACTACGAGCGCAAATAATACCTTGACTACCAAAGAAACAACCAATAACAGTAGATGAGTTTTAGATTCAATCCTGTCAGGAATAACGCTAATCACAACAACAGTAGGAACGATTTAAGCTTCAACTACCAGAACAAGAATAAAAGAGTATTCTACGATGCCGCCTAGATTGATAGTGAGCTTTCCTTCAACCAGTTTGGCTCAGTTAGAAAGCCAAATAACGAAAGAGATGATTAAACTACACAGAAAGAAACAACATGTTTGATGTTCCTGATGATGCCTCTTTATATTCGAAGCTTAGCCCCCAAAAGGTAAGGTAGAGATACTTCCTTTAGGCTTGAGCAGCAAGCCCCAAGAAATAATGCTGCTGACCTTTCCTACAATATGGGCTACAAACCCAGCAGAGCCAATAATAACAGTGATAGCTTTGAATACAATCCCAAGCCGAACCCAAAGGCTCCATAGTAAAGAAAGGATTTCTTTGAATACCTCAACTAAAAATCGGCTGTGAGTTCGATCCGCTAGCCCAACGATTAAGATTTCAATGAAGATTCATTCAGGTATGATAAAAAAATCGATACAAAAAAACAGAAGGAAAACAAGATACTGAGTGACAGCTTCTACAACCAGGAAGCTATTGATCTGCTCAGATTAGAGAATAATGACTTTTGATTATAGTTATGAATTAAGTTGATTGTTGGACCCATAATTTGGATGATTAAATTTGAGAGGTTATTTAAAGTGACTTTGGGGATGCTTGCAACATCTTTGCCTATGATTTCTTCGTATAATGGAAAAATCTAACTTTAGATGTGAGATCCTCATTCCTCGAGAGAGTCTACTTATCTTTATATAAGATGATTTTCATGAGGAATAACAAATCACTTTCTATGCTATTTTGCAGAATTTGGCAGATCCACATCAAATGTCGATTAATACACTGTTAAAACATCATTTTTATCATTATCTTGACAGTTATGCATATTATGAACACAATAAAAATCACGCAACAAAAAATATGACTCAATCATTATCATTTCTGTCGTCATTGATTAAGACAAATTACATTTGAATTTGAATAATTGAGGTGTAGTCAACCTATAATAATGAATAAACGATATTTTTATTTCTCGAGACTTCAGGAGTTGGAACGGTAGAAATATCATGGATGATAAGTGCACCACAATTTATAAATTGTTACTTCAGCTTATATTTGGCTCAATTTGGAATTAATTTATAAGCTAACAGCCGGAAATGTCAGAGTACGCAGTTGAAGGCATCATCGATCGTCGCCTCAACAAAAAGAGTAAAAAAGCGCATAACCTAGACCAGTACGAGTACAGGGTGAAATGGGTCGGCTACTCCGTCGAAGAGTCCACCTGGGAACCATTGAAAAACCTCAAGTACGTCAAGGACATGGTCCAGTAGTTCGACAGGCTGCAGGAGAAGAAAAGCGAGAAAAAGGAGAGCCCCAACTCCAGCTCTAAGCGTCCCCCCAGACTCGGCTTGGAAAGCAAGCAACCTGAGAAATTCTCCAAGATTCTCAGGAATAGCTCGAAGTCCTCCCACAAGCTGGAGGAGTCCGAAGAGGAGGAAAAATCAGAGAGGGAGGAGAGCTCAGACGAGGAGAACGAGGAATCTGAGGAGGAAAGGCCCCGCAAGCTCAGAAAGAGGTAGGAAAAAGCAGCTGGCAGATCAAACGAGTCTACTCCAAAACCAAAGAAGACCCCACAGGAAAGACGCTCGAAGACCAAAGCTCTCCCCAAGGAGCAAAAACAGGTTAAGTGCAAATTGGAAAACTAGGACATCGGCCAAAGGATCTATCATGAGGAGGAGGAGCCTTCCAATGAAAAGGCTCCATTTGAAGAGGAGGAGATTTCCGAAAAGCATGGCAAGGAGACCGCTCCCAGCGTTGGCAGCCCAAACGACGAGAAACTGACAGTTTTGGGAATGTGCAGGGGCTGCAACGGTGAATACCTCTACTACGTGGAGAGCAGCAACAAGCTTCGCAGCTACAAAACCCGTTCCTACATGGTGGAAAACTACGCCGAGAGCCTGCTCATTTTTTACGAGGGCAAGATCGTGTTCTCTGACCCTCCCGAGGCGCAGTGATGGCTATATTTATGCATTTTAATCAATTATGTGCAATATCATCATTTCAATTCATTGTTAGCCTGTATTTGAATGAATATTATTGGAATTCCTCAAATGCCTCGCTTACGATGCGCTCCTTTTGCCGGTTGCTAGCCATGATTGTATGGTTCTATGCCTTTAGGCTTGATATCTGATTGTTCAAATTACCTATTTTCACATACATTTCCTGTAGCTTAGCAACTAAATCCTATTGGTAGTTGTGCATGATTTCTTCTAAAGGCTCATCATCTTCGAATTCCTTCACGTTTTGGCCTTGGCAGAAAGACGCACCATCGTTTTCTCGTTTAATGGATTTGATCATCCTGATAGACTCCAGGGTGGTGGAGCACTCCTTATCAATATTTTCTTTGTCCAATTTTGAAAAGTCATTCTGTGAGTTGGTGGATTTTCTTAGGTGGCAATAAACTTATCGATATTTGCTGATTTACTCGTTCAGGTGGTCGATAATTAGGGCATCCTCTACTATCTTTTATTGCATTTCTTTGTTCTACTCTGCTAATTTGGACGTCAAGGCTTATGTCTATGTGTGTGATGCAACGATTTAGTTTCTTTCTAGAATGAGGTCCTTATAGATAGTCATGTATTCCTTTGGATGGGAGATGCCAAGTTCTTCGATAAAATTATTTTTTTCTGCATTGTTAATTCGATTAGTTTCAGTTAGTTTTATGTTTTCCTGCTAGAGCTGAGTCTTAAGTTCGGCCACTTGCATATTTTTGGCTTCGATTTCCCTTAGCTTTTGATTTAGCATCTCATTTTCCTCCTCAAGACTTTCAATTGTCTGGTATACCTCTTTGATTTCCATTTTGTTCTCCAGCCAGCTTTCAACCTTTTTGATCTGATACATGAGATACATCTGCGTCTCATCTTCAAGTTCAAGGATTCTATTGACAAACTCTTGTTTTATCTCATGGCGCATGATAAGGAAGAGAATGAGTTTTGCCATTTCGGACATGTATTAATTCTACATTAGCTGTTGTTTTTGGTTCCGCTTGAACTTGAGGTCTTCTACTGGTTGAGGTATTTTTAGATTTTGAGTAGGTAGGGTTTGTAGTCGAAGTCAGTATCGATGATATCGGAGAAAAAGTGAGCGTTGATCTTGTTGAGAAGGGACGGAATGATCCTGGATGCTCTCAGCTGGTCGAAGGAGTATATGCGATGTTTTTATCCAATGAGAAGGCGCTAACGATTAAGCCAAATTAGCAAATGGTGGCTCTCCTAGTCGTTATAACTCATTTATTATAATCAGGCTTCCCAAATACCCATATAAAGAGGAAAAATCAATCAAAAGTCATTATCAAGCTTTCACTTTTTACTTTGATTGATGGAATTAATCAAGAATATTGTTGAAGATAACTATGACCACTTGGAACTTTGAATATTTGGAAAATTGGTCTCTTCAGAATATCTTTGGAATCGAAATTTATTTAATTCTGTATTATTCTGATTCAATCAGTAAAATTAAATTCATACTCAAAACTTAAACCAATCATTTGGATGCCGCAAAGTGCACAAAAGAAATTTTTAAGTTGCTGAATAGTCAAGATAATCTCTTCAGTGTGAAAATTATTCACCAGAATAGTATAATTGTAATTGCAAATTGAGGAGATCCTTTGGCTTAATTACTTAATTCTCATTATTAACTATAAAACTATGATTTTCTCATGCTGCATCAAGGCAGATAAGCAGGATAGCTAAAATCAAACTCCTTCCAAGCAAAGTTCTCGAAACAAGCCCCTCTCAGAGATAGTAGTGACTCACACTTCTTCAATCAACAGCAACAAGTATGAGTCACTCAGAGGAAAGCATCCGATTGACACCAAAGAATTAACCAACAGCAATCCAACCAAAAAATAGGTGAAAAACTAATAATGCTAAGCTAAAACCTCAGCAGTTAGCAAGCATCATATGAGAGATAGCGTGGAATAGTTGGGACGCATGTCAAGAGTTAATTCAAGTTGGCTAAAATAATAAAAAAGAAAACTTTTGTTCTGTAATACCACTTATGACTCGAAATGATCATATTTTACAAGGTCGACCCAGTTCCTTAACTGTCTGAGTCTGAAATAAATGTAGTAGATAATAAAACTTCTGCTTATCCTAAAACGGAATTTAACGATTTTGTCCTGATTATAACCGAAAGGGTAACGTTAAAGCTAATTCAATACCTCAATGAGACATACCAAATCAACTAAGTTCTTTTGGGAATTACAGATTAGAACTAATATCGTCTGAACAAAATCAATCATGCCTACTAAGTTTTCTTCATGAATGAAAGATGTATAGATTTTGAAAGGATTGGATCTGTTTATGTATACCTTTAATAGCATTTAAACATAAAAACCCTGTAAGCTTATGTCGTCAGGATTCTTCACAACTATTCTCTAAACAGCGTGCTTCGTTTGCATTTTATGCTTCCTCTGTGGATCAACTTGAATTAAATCAGCTTGCTGCTGACCAAAGTAATAAAGAAATCAGTAAAAACGATGAAATGCTCAACAGTTTCAGCGTTATTGAGTTATAATATTCACATTTAATGCTAAGAATCAAAATTACATCTCTTTCTTTATTCCGGATTCAATTAGAGAAGTGAACATGAGCAATCTCAATAAATCTTCGAGAATAAAATAATTTTGACCATGAATTTACTCGGAATAGCATTAGACCATAGCAATCTCGAAATCTACTATAAGCTTATGAACGGAATCATATCCAACCTCAATTTCATTGAGTACATTGAGATCTTTAGAGCCTTGCACTAAGATAAAAAAAGCTTCATTCCCAAGCTTCGTGATCTTAAGATTTACACCTAGGATGAGCTACAGACCATCCGAGATATTCAAAGAAATCACAGGATATAGTGCCTTCGCTAATGTGAGTTTCTCACATCTCTCAACAAAGATTGCATCAATAAAACTCACTAGATATTCAAGGACTTCCACTCCTCGCCTGACTTAAAGCAATCCTTTCGAAAGATCATGGAATGGGATGACGGGCTCACTTATGATCTTCGTCGCTAAACCCAAAATTGGGCATAAAGCAAGCCTATCTGCAGCGCTATCTTGGATGAGAGTCCCCTTCGGCACATAATGATGCAAGATTCGATGGATCAATCCTATCCCTTAAATTATAATGGATGATGTGTGAAAATTGTAAATATTTAATGATCATTTGAATAAGTGTAGTTCCCTACTTCTTAGCCCGATGTTTGGAATTTCAAGCTGGTCTGCCGCTCCTTTAGGCCGATTTTTTTGAAATTCGAAAAAGTTTAATAAGTATTACTGGTAACTTAATGGATCTTCTTGGTTTCCTTCACTTTTAAGCCGATAGCTTAGGATCTTAGGATCTGGTCTTTGAAATGTTTTCTTAAAGGGTGATTTATTGTAATTTAATTGATCATTTTCGATATTTTGAATTACTTTTTTAAATTGCAGCCAAGTTTTGCTTAGTTTTTGATGGGTTTCTTTCTGATGCTCATTTTTCTATTCTGGAAGTTTTTGATTTGTCTTTTTCTATCATAAAAAGAAAGAGTTTCTTCTAGAATTTCTCCTTTGTTTTGGATGGTTTCAGCGATTAAATCCTTGCCAAAAGGATATATACGAGTCTTGATAATTTATGGAGTGGAAATGAATTTGAATTAGATGGATGTGTGGGTCTTATTTGTACTGATAGCTAGAGTGGTTGTGATTGGTTTTGGAGAACAATTTGTTTTTAAAATAATTTTTCGAATGGTTTAAATAGATTAATGCAGTTTTATATTGCTCGGCCTATTATATCGGTTTAGCATATATCCTTGCTTATTCCTTTTTAATTACTTCTGCTGTGCTCGATTATCAATAGTTATTTGCTTGATGTTGCTCCTTCATTCCTTGCCTCGTTTTTATCTTTATAACTTTACAATTGAGTTCCGCGTAATTTAGGTGGCCGATTGTGTTCACTCTTTATACGGGTGTTTCTCAGAAAATACTAGCAGAGGAGATTATTGTTGAATGTCTTTGATTAAACTTGCTTATTTATTCTTTCCAGTTTTTAATTACAAATAAACCTGCGTCTTATTCTCTGCTCTCCTAAGGATTTTAGGTCCAAGCTCTCTTCATCAGTTTATATTTTTTTTTTTGAAAGATGGTTTCCTCTTACTGTGATTTATAGAAGGTAAAGAGCCCTATTTGCGTTTATTCGCTCTAATGAAAAGGATTTATCATTTAATTATTAATTGGCAATAAATTACAACCTTAAAAAGACAACAGGATCGCCCTATTATGGCTGATGGGTGATTGGATGTTATAATATTTTGAATCAATAGTTATATCAGGATAGGTAAATGGCCGAATATTTAACTGATGCAAAGATTAGATAATACAGCGAGTTATTTGCCTCGCTTGATTACTTTAGCTACGGATATATCTCTTCCAAGTGCGTATTCGAAGTGCTAAGATCGATGCAGTTGCGAGTCACCCATGAAGATGTGGTCCAGCTTATAAAGGAAACGGGAAATCAGAGCTAAAATTACAATCAAGTTGAATTGTCGTAGTTTCTAGCAATCATCTCAATGTAAGGCTGAAATCATTTAGAATCATTGAGGACAAGGACATGAATAAATAGATTTTTTAGTTGTTTGACTGTTCGACACAGATAAGAATAAAGTAATAAACAAAGACGATTTTGAGGTGGGCTTCAAGCATCTTTAAACTAACCTTTCATAGGAAGACATCCTCAGACTGATTGAGTCAACTGGAAAATAGTCTTTCAATCTTAGATAGTTCCGCAAATACTTACTCTAGCGTTGATCTTGCCCAATTATGTGATAGAATTAGCTGGTATAATCATCGATCATTTGAATTAAGAGCCATATTGGCTTCTATTATCCTTAAGTCATCTTGATGACGCTGGGGCGAGACTGTACTGGAATGGTATTCTAGTTCTGGTAGGTTTCCTGATGTGGGAATAGATGAAATGTTACTTACATTTTTAGTCATTTTAATCTATTCCTATGCTTTGATCTCCTCTTCTTCCTCTGATGAAATTTCATCTTATATCTCTTCGTGCTCCTCCTAGTTTTCCGAGCTTTCAGAAGAGAGACAATCTTCATTGCCTTTTTGAACCACATTCAGGTACCTTTGCTCCTCATGGTACTCATTAAATGGTTCAGTCTTCCTGAATGCCTAAAAGCTGTAGAGTTCTCCTCCGATTTGAAACTATATGTTTTTGTGAGGGTTGACCAGCATATTCTTGTTATGTAGACGAACGTCCCGTACTTGCTCTGATTATCAGTTATGTAGAACTTCTTTTAGATTTAGTCGTAGAAGATGTTAGAATGATGCTTGACATTGAAGGATCTTTTATCTGTATGTCAGATGTCTTGGTTCTTCCGATAGACATTATCTTTTTATGGAGAAGGAAACAAAGAGGAAAATCTTAGAAAATTAGGCTGTCTTGCCAACCACCTATAATACCATATAAGGCTTTGTCGGTTTGGGTATTTCAAGAGTGTAGTATTTTATATTATCTAGGAACACTCTATATTTGAAGTGGCTCTTGCACATTTCGCAGGTGATTGGAGTCCATTAACCGTGATGATGTTTTCAAATTTTGAACGTTTAACCTGGTATTGAGCCATGACCTTAAACACTTGATGTGAACGTATCTGACTGTGCCGATGCATTTGCAAGGACAGATCAAAGGATTTGTTGTTTATCCTGGTCGAGACAGATCCTGCACGTTGAGGTTTATTCTTAGCCTATTGATTTGACTTATAAATTGTCTAAATTTGGCTCAGTGCTTTGCTCATTATTGGAAATCTGACTGAATTATAAACTGCATTTTTGGCCTTCATTTGGGTGAGATCGATGATGGCGTTATGCAAATGATGTTCTTCTAGTATTATCTATCTCACCTTCACTTTTTGCCTGCCAAATTTGAGTACGTCCTTCTATCGAATGTGATGCTTCTAAATAAAGCAAAATGAACCTTCTCAGGAAGAGACCGAACCACAAGCCATAGTGACTTTTGGATGAGAGTTTCATTTTTTTCAATCCCAAAAGGTATAATTTTGAAGTAATTGTGCTTCTTTCGTATGGTGAAAAGAGCTTCTTTATCTTTCTTTTTTAGCAAATATCTACTTCTTCATTTTGGGGTGAATCCTCAAAGGCTCTTATATGTTTTTTGTGATCTTATGCCTTACAGATGATGCAGTTATCAATGATGTGGTATGTATGCTTGTGAAGCTTGTCTGACTCATAATTGAAGAGGCTTGTCACGATGGCTTATCGGTATATGTTGTCATTTTTCTAAAGTTACCGAAGAAAGTACAATTAACCCACCATTCCGGGAAGGGAGGAGTGGAGAGGGCTCTATTTGACATTATCAGCAGAACAGTTGCCCATGATCTTTACCAAATTTTATAATAAAGTAGTATAACTCAATCCGATTAAACCGATAAAAGAAACAATTTTTGTTCAGTAAAATGGAAAAAATATCAAACACAATTTGGTCCACTTATTACTAATCCTTGGCCACAGTTTAGGCACACTCCACTCTTGTAATCAAACGATTGCAACGAGAGTCAACCGGGGTGCATCGATAGCTTTAGAGAAAATAGCCTATTAAGCAAGTACTGCAGTAAGAATGGTATAGAGCACGCAGTAAGGATCGTAGCCGAATGCGGGAAAAACACACATGTTGCCAACGAGATAATAGTTCCACGCATTTGGTGCATCTTCCTATGATGTCATATGATGCACAGGTGATATCGTTGGGGTAGCAGGTCCTATCCTGGAGGTAATATCCTTGGGAGCATTGGTAGCAGGAGTTATTGCTACTGTAGAGGAGGCAGTTAGCTATGGGATATATGCATTCGTTGTTTATGAGCATGTAAGGCGACAGGCAGACCAAACAACTTCCATCTGTTAGGTTATTTTTGAGGCAGTTAGGGCTTAAGCGAATGCATAAGCCATTAATATTCACAGAAAAACCGCTTTGGCATTCTTAGCATTTGGTTCCTGTTCCTTGGTATTTTTGACAATTTGGGTCATTTCCCTTTTGGAGAGCATTCGCCACTTAGTTTGTTGCTTGAATATTTTTTGTTAAGTTACTGGCTTAGTGATGCAAGTTTAAGCTTCCAGCAGATATCCGGGATAGCAAGATTTACATGATCCATTTGGATAGATTTCTTTACAGAGCGGATTATTGATTTTACAAACTCCAAACTCTATATGGAAGTTAGAGTAACATTCCAAACACATACCATTCGATGCAGTTTTACAATAGCTATCATTGACAGTATTATCAGCTAGACTTTTAGATGCAACTATCCCCACAGGATTTATCAAAGTTATGTTTGGTTGATAGAATTATTCACTTGTGATTAAGGAGAACTAGGATCAACTTGATTGGCTTATTGCTTGTTTGTTTGGGATTGGCTGAGGTTTAGCTGTTATCAGTAGTTGGATAATCTTTATTAAGACTTTTGATCAGCTGTATTTCATTTTTTCCATAGCAATTGCCTTGATCCAAGAAATATCCTTCCTTGCATATAAGCATCGGCCGAAGTTATCATAAATTTAGCAATTGGGATTGTAGTAAACGCTTGCAATACATTTGTACCCAACAAGTATAAAGTCCTTTTGGCAGCTTATGCATACTCCATTTTTTCGAGAAACTACTTCGCAATTATCATCGTTTGCCATGCACACATTATCAACAAGCGTAAACCAACATCGCACAAAGAGCAAGAGTAGTTGACTGAGTATTTGAGACAATTAAAGACTCCTAAACAGGAACCATTCAGTAGAAAGAGTTCTGATGAGCAGGCGCTGCATTTGGTTTTCGTTAGATTTTTATAGCAGCCCGACCAGTCCTTTATGCAGGTATTGTTTTGGACAAAGTGGGTGGGAGAGCATCGCAGGCAGTAGCTGGAATTTAGATATAGATTGCAATTGGTGATACTGTTTTTTACGCAATCTCCGAGAATAGTCAATTCGTATCCTTACATGCAGGCTGTGCATTTGGATGTGGTTGGGTCGCATTCAAAGCATCCGTTACTGCATGCTTGAATGCTGACAAGAATGACCATTAGTGAGATGAATACTCCACAATTCAATCGCTTCATTAATTATCATTATAATGTTAAGAGCTCATAAATCAAGAATGGTCCGTCTCTTGCATTCTTTTTCTAATACAAAGAAGGATTAATTTTAAAGATGGCTGGGACATACCAGATCATATTTTTCGTTTAGTCTACATTCAAAAAATCATTTTTTGAGATTACTCATATCCTTTCTTGCTATCCAGAATGTAAAAACTCAAGCCAATTTCTGCACAAAATAAATATATATTCGAAGCGGCATAATAATGTTAAATGAACCCAAAAAGATGAATACTTTCTTAAATTGCTCAACTCTATCATAAAGCCAAATCAATGCACTTATAACTTTGGCCTATAGTCATCATGGGCCTAACTGCGATCCATTGGATTGCCTTCTAACTTCATAGGCATAGGCACATGAGTAGATTCAAAATCTAAGAAAAGAAATTGAGCAAAAATTCTAAAGCTCAATCGTAAACAAAATTTACACCTTTCCAAGAAGATATAGAGACTTATCGACGTCTTGAGTAGCGAAGAAGAAAGGATAATTATGAAAAAGCTACATAAAACCAAATATCAAAGAGAAACGCTCAGACATAAAAAAATAATGAAATCGGCAAAAGTAAGAGCAAAAGCAAACCCTATATAAAAGAAATAAATTCTAAAAACATTTCTATCTTAAATTCTCCCTCTCTATCAACGCAATTAAAAAGCTCCTCAACATTTAAGAAAAAACAAAAGATCATGACTGAGCATCCCAAAGTAAGGAAAAAAAGCGTGCAAGAACACAGGCTCTGCAGAGAAAACTAAAAGGGTTACCAATACGCAGAGAGACCGGCACACAGGCGTTAAAATATGGCAAAATAACCCACATATCATCAATTTCTATAAACAATCAAGAATAAAGCACGAAAGGCGTGATCTATCTATCTTCTCAAATATGAATAGGCTTAGGCGTTCCTCCCACGCTCTTTAGAACTTATAAATTAATCATAAATAAATGAGGGCATAGGGCAGCACAATGAAGCTGATCACTCCTCCAATCGAAACCATCCTCACCGATATCAAGCTCATCTTCCTCAATCCCTACCACTACACCTACGTTCTCCAAAAATAAGACAACCACATCTATCTCTATGACGAGATGACTATGGACATAGTGGGCAAAGCAAGGTCTCCTTCAACTAAAATTTCAAAATGCTGGCCTTCACTGACAACTTCAATGGCTTTTGCACCTACCTGGAGGCGAAACCACAGCAGAACCAAACAGCACAAATCATCATCTTCAACCTAGAGCACGACGGAACCATCGTACATCATCGTTTTCCTCTCACCAGAAACAAAAACAATTAAAATCTCAACCTTTTCAATATCGCTTTTATCGAGAAGGAAAGGACAGAGAGCCCTATCTGGTTGGACTTGGCAAGAGCAAGATATACTTCATCAACCTGAGAGGAGAAGTGGTCAAGGACATAGAAATCAAGTACGGAAACAGGGAGCTGAATCTAATAAACGGGTTCACCATAAAGCAAAACAAATGGATTTTCGTATAGGAGAGCACAATATACTTTGCCACTGTCAATTTTGAACAATACACTCTTGATGATCAATTGAACCTCAAAAACAAAGTGGCATCTATGTTCCTGGACGCAAGCATCAGGGGCAATTCATGGCTTTCATTACCTAGCTCACACTGTGATCATACTGACTAAGCATAGTGACAAATGGTCTATATGTCATCGTTTTCAAATCCCGAACCTGAACATCCGCAAGCTCTGCTTCTTCTACCCATCCGCAAATACGAGCACAACCAACAAGTTCAAAGACAAGCTGTTTCTGCTCATCTATGGTGACGTCAATTACATGTACGATCCGAAGCACATCAACATCCATGAGTTCTAAATGGGCGTTGAGTATGAAAAAGTCGATAAATTTCCCATCCCCAATGAACATCTCTCAGAAAAATCTATGTTCATTCACTAATACAGCATTGACGAACTGCTTAACCCAAAAAAATACGCATTGATCGAGCCTAAAGATATGTTCTGCATGAAAGATATTGGAGTGATAAAGTATACTATTTGGGCGAACGAGCATGCCGAGAATGCATTAGAATATTCAACGAGGACAAGACCATCCAAAGCGTTGACTTGATCAGTCTTCTTCCTGGTGAATACATTGGAAAGTAGTGGGTCAACCTCGGATACAAGTTCGAGCCAAAAAGCCACAACGTTATCTACGAAGAAACAGAAAACAACTTTTAAAATAAAAGACTGACTGTAATCACCTAATTATATAGATCGGCATGTGACATAAGAGGAACTCAACGACTGGTCTTACAGTCTATTCCCGAAAGAAGTGCTAATTCGCAAGTCGATAAGGAGGCTGAACTGCATTACTTTTGATTGAGCTATTTATATGGGTATTAAAAATGGTACAAAACATCACCATCTTACTCTGAATGTGTCAGAGTGCCTTGTGCGTATAAGCTCAGTCTAAATTTAGTTAGTTATCTTTAAGATTTGAAGCTTACTTTTAACCTTGTCCTCCACCAGCTGTTGAATCTTACGCTATTCGGTGATGGTTTGAGAGCGGATATCGTGAATGTCCTTTTACAGCAATGATGTCGTCATTGTGCGAACTTGGGAACCATGCATATACATTCATTTTCATCTTTGATTTTATGATTGATTGGAAGGCTTTTGATTGTTTTTCAATAACTTAATTTAGCAGGTTAAGCTATTCCTTTTTATCTTGCTTTCTTCTCTTATTTTTTATATCTTTTATCGAATTTAGACTATTTGGCTTTGCAATATTATAGAGAAACCTTTTAAGATAATGCTATTTTGATTGTGGCTAGGTTACTCATGCAAGATAGCATGAAGGAGGATCGTAGATGAGATATCATAGTGATGTAAGTTAGTTGATTTGGCTTTTTGCTATTTGATTAGTTAGTTGAGGTATACTGATTTTTCCTAAAATTGTTGGGTTAATGACTATGTTTCCAATAGTAATTTGACCTAAAGAGCCTTTTAAAGAGTTATTTAACTGATATCTTGATTTTGGATTTTCTTCATGACCATTTTATCTAATTTATCCTATTTGATTATTTTGGATTTTAATTCTTGGTTTTCCGTCTATAAGCTTCTAATCATCAATCTTAACCTTTCATTTTCATTCCCAATTTTAATTTCTGGTTCATTAGCATGCTTAGGGAGGAAAGAATGGTTTCTCGACTTGGATTAAATCTTTAATTTCGCAAATATCTTAGTGTATTAATTCCTGGAAACTGTACGTTTGATTCCATTGTGGAGAAGATCCACTCTGCTGACATTTTCCGTGGAGATTTGGTTTCTGGTGAGCGGGTTCTTCTGAGGGTGTTGGACATTTTCTAAACTGATATAGAAGTATGAAAAATCAAATAGAATAAATACAAAGTGCTCCAGGATCAAATAACAAATATGAAAAATAAAATGGTAATGTAATTAAAATAATGGTGACTACTATTGCTGATTCTTATTTAACGATTACATTTCATATACAATTCGATGAATTGCTAGGACAGCCAACCTTGCTTTCGCTACTTCAAGATCAAAAATACCGCCAGGAGAGGCTTCATCAAGGAGCCGATCACCATTAGAATCAAATACAAACCCATTTCCAAGAAAAATGATCTCAAGTGCTAAAGCCATTGCTTACATCATCGCTTCTCCTTGAAAAAAATAAACTCCAATTACTTCGAACAACTCAGCAAAGATATCAGTGATGTGACCCTAGCTTTTTGTCCACAAGTCGATGAGTAATTACCACTTTACGTAGGATTGAAGAGTCTTTACATGGAGGATTTCCCAAATTTACCAATGACAGAAGAATCGACACGCCTTGCTTTGCATCCCAGTTTGAAGTTAGCATGCCTTATTTAGAATTTCAGCCAGCTTGACGACGAGATGTACCGAAGTCGCTACTAAAGAATGAAAGATCATGCCTAAGCTATTTTCTAGGACCAAGAAGAAAGGCCTTAAACGAATGGCATGAATAAATCTTAGCACTAATAGCTTACACATCCCCAACCAACAGGTTTCCAAATGCATATAGAATAGCTGGAGTTTATCTTGAGCCAAAAATGATTACTTCTTACTATTTTTGTTCAATTTTATATTCTAACCAAAATAGGGGTCAGGCTGCTTGCATTTCCTCAACAAATAGGAAGGTATTTGTTTTTTTCTAATATTTTATCATTAATGAAGGTTTATTTGGTTTGTAATTAATAATTAGTTAGGCAATACTTATTTGCACTGATGAATGAATTCGATAGCGACTCATCTTACAGTTCTGGTGGACTTCATGGTGATGTTTATATCAAAAAACACATCAATCCCGTGTAGAGAGGAGAATCCGCAATTTTTGGTGACCCTATCTCTGAATAAAGGAATGATATTATTATGCCTTCACCGACGCCATCCCAACAGGAAGAAGATGATTATATTAGGAAAATCGAAGCAAGATTAATATCGATTAGGAAATTCCACCGAAGTAAAAAGAAGAGGAGGAGAAAAAATAACCATAAAAAAGATATGAAGATGATGAAGAAATAGTCGCTGATATGCTGAACTAAATTTAAAAACCTAAGGTGGAAGTATAGAGATAGGTAAAGTAGGAGTAGAATGCACGAAATGATGATTAAAATGAACCTCCGAAGTTATGAGCAGATATTCTGAAGAAAATATCGATTCAGCCAACAGAGGGTAGCAGAAAAGTTAGTAAATGCAGCCAGTAAACTATGTACCAATCGAGGAGTAACGAAAAGCAGACATTTAGCAGAATAATCACATAGCAACTAGATGATAGACTTGAAAGAACTAAAAAATAGGATTAAAACTAAATCTAAAAGTACGTGCTCCACTATACTTAATAGTAATAGCAAAAGCTAAGGCAGAAGCATGAGAGAGCCAATAATATTCAAATGAATGGAGGTCAGCTCCAGTTCATCTTGGATGGTCTCAAAATAAACACTCAAAAAATTGAAACTGCCTACTCTCAAATTCTAACACAAAACACCATCCTGGCACAGTTTAAGTAGGATGCTTCTCGCAAGCTGGAAGAAAATATCAAAGCGACGCTCAAGTAAAAGATAAACGAAATAAACAGGGAAAATTCAAAGGAAATAAAGGATATCAAAAATTTTACCTTAACCGTTCAGGAACTGCTCCAGAAGAACGAGAAGAGGATGGAAAAGATGGAGAAGGGTATTGAGGAGATCCTGGGCTGATGAAGAGCAAAAAATGATAATTAGTGTCACTATTTAACATCTGCATAGGGTTCATGCAAATGATACTATAATAGTTGATTAAATATGGACTTTGACGATGAGTTGGAAATGTTGCAGAGGGAACTGATGGCAGTCCAATAATAAAAGACAAATCCCCTCTCCGAAAGAACAGTCGCAGAGATCATGGTGAAGCTCTACCACTAAGGCTTCGCCTTCTATCCGACCACCGATGGCAACTAATACCTTACTCCTGATCAGCTGGACAAGGAGATCATCACCCTCGTGCGGGAAAGAGGAAAAATCAACCTCAGTAAAATGCTGCTAATTAGCCATCATTCCCCAGATATTGAACATCGGAGTCGACACAATCGAGTCCAGAGTCAACTTCGTCTTGCAAAAAGGAGGCATCTCCAGACACGCTAACAACCTCATATCCAACAAGTACTTCGACCAGCTGATCCTTGGACTCAAACATCGTCTGGAAAACGAGGGAAAATATAGCTGGAGCATGTTGCCATTGAAAACGAACTCAATGTTAAATTCATCGAAAAATTAGTAAGCGAAAACATCGAACTGCTTTCCGCTTAGCTTGTTGGAAACCAGCTCATCACAAAGGAATACACTCTCTTGAAGAAATCCAAAGTTTTGGGATTCCTTGGCGCTTTGAACAATCCCATTTCACTGGATGCATTTATCAAGGTGACAGGCATATAGAACAGGAACATTGAGGACACAGTCAATGAGCTGATTCAAGAGGGACGCTTGAAGGGCAAATTCCAGAGTTCTTATTACATTCCTGACAGGTTTACAGCCAACCAAAAGAAGATAATTATCCAATTTTACGAAACAATGGCTTCATCGATAGCGATATGCTCCAGAAGAAGTTCTTAGTCAGCAAGCCTGAGGAATGGCTAAGCAAGAATTTGCAGGCAGGAACCTATATTAAGATATAGAATCTTTACTTTAAGCCTGAAAAGTTGGAGTCCTTTGCTGTTCAAACTAACTCTTTGCTGAAAAGCGATGGTTTTGTTTAGCTTTCTCACATCTTGCCTATCGAACTTGACGAGAAGAACCTCCAATACTTCATGGAATAACACTGCCACCTCAAAGATTACTTTGTCTGTGAAGGCTACTGCTACTCTAACTAATGGCTTGAAAGGCTTGCAGCATAATTTAAAGAAAAATCATCTACAACATCTTTTTCAAGAAGGTAGAACCTAAGAAGCAGGACAAGAAGAAAGGAGGGAAGAAAGAGAAAAACGAAGTGCTCACATAGGAGGAACTTCAATAGATACTTTTTAATTGCGGATTTGCATAGTATTCGGTGCTTAGACTCTCGCTCCAGAGCTACTTCCACTTATGAATGAGAAGATTGAAGAAATGAGGAAGAAGGTGGAGAAGGAACTGATTCAGAATAAGGGATTCATCAACTCTACTTTCCTCAAGTATAGGTCTGGCAAGACCATCCTGAGGTCGGAGGAGAGCCTCACCAGAATGATCAACATTATCCAGAAGCAGCAGAAGAAGGAAAAGTGGTCAGATCCTGAGTTTGGACCAATTGAAAACGACAAAACAGGCCAATACAGCTTGATCTATTATGATAATGCAGTTGCTAAGGGATGGCCTTCTCTGGAAGCTCTGAAATGGGTCGAGCTCAATCCCAAAGAATTACTTCAATCGATGGCACAGATGCTAACTCTAACGTCAAAAAATCACATCTCACAAACTTGCTGGAAATCGTCGACTTCTACAATAGCCGATCATTGAAAAAGATTGCTCAGCCTGAGGTGAATAGGCTCAGTTAATGTAAGAATAATTTATATAGAATCCTTAAGCCCATTTATCTATCAATTCTACGTGTCTGAAAAGGATCGACGCTTTGTGATCATCGATGATAAGCTTCCTTTCCTTAATTAAAAGCTGTTTGCTTCCTCAAGCAGATATGCGTATGCTGAAAAAGCTTACGCCAAACTAAGGTATGCTACAAAGCCATTTTAAATGTTGGCATTCAACAGTTGATTTTGGAAACGACTGGAAAAAATTCCTAAGATATGTGATCGAAAATGATAAAAGTAAGGATGTAGCGGATTCTATTGAAAAACATCTAAATGCAAATGACCTAATTTTGCTGCTTGGAGAAGGATAGAGTGATAAAAAGCTTATCTTCGAGGACAAATAGACTGAATTCACATCTATGAAGCTTTATTCCCTCTACAGAATGAAGGAAAACTTTAAACATTCCCTAAAATCAACCATTAAGTCACATTACCAATGATCGTTGAGATCTTCAAAAACTTCTATGTCGTGTAGAACAAATGATGTGTATGAATTGTATCCCCGCCATCATATTATAAATGTTTTATAGATTGAATAATAGCAGAATTGTAGGTAGGCAGATCATACAATAGCTATGGTATCGTTGATGTGAGTGGGTCCCACGAAGAAATAGAGGTCACCTAGGTCAGTCTTGATTGGCATTTCATATGAAGATGTATCTTTGGTGAAAATCACTGTGCTTTTAGCGAAATCCACCCTTATGTTGACGATATCCCCAGTATGGAACTGGAATCCCTAAATGAAAGGAAAAGTACCACTTTAGGCTGAGAGTTGTAGTTGGTATCGTGATGGCTCCAAGAATAGGCTGACTGGTGACTGGCTCCCACTTGGTCAATCGCCCAAGTTCCCTTTCCTATTCCGTAGCAGCTGGCGAAGTTGAAGGTCTTTACAATATCGAGAACGCAAACTCCCATCCATACTCCCTTATTGCCTGGCTGCTCCTTCACCAAGATGTTGACGCTGCTATTGGTTTCATTGAGGACTTCATCGATGACAGCGATCGGATAGCCACCTTAATTATCAGCAATTTACCTGCTCCTTCGAACCGTTTCGCTTCTTCTTGAGCCTCATTGACTTCAATAGTGACTGCTTGTATATCTTGCTGAACAGTTTCTTTTTCGCTGAGCCGCTAGACTTGATCAGTTGCTTCAACTTTACGATGGCCTTACTGATATCCTCTCCTCCCTTAAGAACTGCTTCTCGGATTAGAAGAGCTGTTTCTAAAAATTGGTCTATGCGATTTTGAGAGTCTTGAGTGTGCTCTATACGTTGCGGAAATTTTAATTTTCTGCCTATTTGATGAAATCGAGATATTCGCAGACCTTGGAGTTGGTGAACTGACTGTAGAGGTCGTCGACGTCGCTGGGGGTAAAGTTGAGGTTGATGGCTTCCTCCAGGTGCGCCATCACTCCCTTTATCTCGTTTTTATATTTATTGATCAAATTATTGAAGTTGTCTACGGCTCTATCCAGTCCCTACAATAAAAGCTGCATTACCTTCAGCAAACGCCCTTAAAACTCCTTTAGAGAGCCTAAGATGGCAGTCTTGACGTCAGGATGAACGTGGTCGGTGAGGACTTTGAGCATGGAGTCGAATTTGTAAAGGCTGATGAGTTCATGCTTTCTGTGGATTTCATCGATGCAGGTGAGACAGCAGAGCCGCTTGGTGTCGCATTCAGGATTGACGCAGATCATCATGATTTACTTGCCAGCATGAGCGGCTCCCTTCTCGCAGAGCGTCTTATACTTCTCAAAGCTCATTGTAAAAGATTTATAATAATATCTGTGATCATTATCCAAATTTATTCTCAAATATATTGAAATATGCATCAATAGATGTCAGATATCCTTACCCTATCCGCATTGTGAAGGTAAGTCGTTTGGCAATTTGGGGATAAAAGTGAAATGAATTGACGATATTTATGAGTAAATTGCTAGTGTGAAGGTTGGGATGTTAAAGACATTGATGGATCATTTGCTATCCTTCTTCTTCTCTGGCTCGTCGTAGATCATGCATTCGGTGGTGAGCATAAGGCTGGCAACACTGCCGGAGTGAACCAATGCAGTTCTGACCACCTTGGTAGGGTCAACGATTCCGCTCTGTTTCAAGTCGACGTAGGTTCCGTTAGCAGCGTTGAAGCCTCTCTCAACGTTACCCTCCTCGAGGAGCTTAGCAGCGATCAGGTTGCCCTCGAAGCCAGCGTTTTGGCAGATGGTAATGGCTGGGATCTTGATGGCGTTTTGGATGATCCTGATACCAGCAACTTCTCCTTCGGTCAGGCCAGCAGTCTTGGCCAAGTTGTCAAGACCCTTAGAAGCGTAAAGAAGAGCAGAGCCTCCTCCAGGAACGATACCCTCAGCGAGAGCAGCCTTAGTGGCGCAAAGAGCGTCAGTGACTCTGTCCTTGACTTCTCCGACTTCGACTTCACTGCTCCTCCACCTTGATGACTCCGATACCTCCCTGGAGCTTGGCCAATCTTCCTCAAGTTTTTCCTTATCGTAGCTGCTCTCAGTGGTCTTAATCTGCTCCTGGATAATCTCGACTCTGTGCTCGATGTCAGCTCTACATAGAATGATTCTTACTTGGATCCGTTTCCGTTAAGGATGATGGTGTCGTCCTTGGTGATGGTGATGTTCTTAGCTGAGCCCAAGTGGCCTTGATCTCTTCGGGATTGGCAGTGGAGCTTCAAGTGTGACTCCAGTTTCTTCACTGATGAATTTTCCTCCGGTGAAGATAGCAATATCCTGGAGGATGGCCTTTCTGTTGTCTCCGAAGGAGGGAGCCTTGACTGCGCAGATCTTCAGGTTGTTCTTCAATCTGTTGAGGATAAGTCCAGCCAACAACTCGCTCTCGATATCTTCGGCGATGATGAGGATGGGTTTCTGTTCCTGGTAGGTGACTTCGAGGAAGGGGAGGATGTCTCTGATGTTTCCAGTTTCTTCTCGACGATAAGCACGTAGCAGTTTTAGAACTCAATCTTTTGCTTCTTCTCGTCAGTGACGAAGTAGGGGGAAATGTATCCTCTGTCGAACTTGAGGCCGTCCACGAATTCGATCTCGTGGTGAAGAGTCTTGCCCTCCTGGACAGTGATGGTACCGTGCACTCCAGTCTTTTCGTAAAGATCGGCAAGCATGTTGCCGATGGCTCTATCTCCGTTGGCTGAGATAGTGGCAACGTCGGAAATGGCTTCTCTTCCTCGAACCTCAGTGGATCTGGTTTCAGCTCTTCAGAGACGAAGTCAATAGCTTTGTCAATGCCCCTCTTGATGTGAGTTGGGTTGAGGCCAGCTTCGACCTTCTTGAATCCCTCCTCGTAGATGGCACGGGCGAGAATGGTAGCAGTGGTAGTACCGTCACCAGCTTCGTCGTTGGCTTTGTTAGCCACATCCTTGACAAGACTGGCACCGATGTTAATTGGCTTTTCGGGGAGCTCGACGGCCTTGGCGACAGTGACACCGTCCTTGGTGATCTTGGGGCTTCCGTAGCTTTGATCAATGAGAACGTTTCTGCCTCCTGGGCCAAGAGTGACTTGGACAGCATTGGAGAGCTGTCTGGTTCCTTCGAGGAGCTTCTTTCTGGCTTGGCTTCCGAAGAGAAGTTCCTTCGCGGCGAAGTACTTCTGCATGTGAAGAATGGACTGGGATCGCTGGGCGATTGTTGAGAACATTTTAAGATTTATTTATACCCATACTCACCAGCTTTCACAATTAAAATTAAATTAGATCTTTCTAGAGTAATTTATAAAAAAATAGTACCGACAAGTTCAGTGCAATTGAGAGAAAAAGCAACAGAAGATGGATTAAATCGATAGACGTCAAGGTTGATAACGGAGGTGGGGTTTGGGATAAGTAGGATAATATAATTAGGATGGTTTGTTCAAACTAGTAATGATGCTGTGGTAGCCAAATATTTTCTCAGCAATAATACCAAAAAGGATATCCCATTATCCATGGTTCAATGATGGTGTGTAGTGTATTAATAGAGCGTGCTCATATTACTGTTACTAATCAGTAAACTCTCTTTTTGGGAGGAACAGTGGGGAATTATTTCTCGTCCAGAGTGTAGAGATGCACTCTCTGTATTCCAGCTCCACCTTGCCTGAGTCTAGGTCGGGAATGGTCGAGTTTGTGTGCTTCATGAAGTGCTTGTCGTCACGATCGGGGAAATCGTCTCTGGCGTGAGCGCCTCTTGACTCTTTTCTGTTGATTGCAGAGTGAATGGTCTGCTTTGCTTGAACTAAATCGCACATATCTTACGCAAGAGGTTCTCCAGCTCGAGAGTTTCGATGAGATCTGTGTTCCAGACGAGGCCTTTATCGTTGATCTTAACGTCCTTGAAGGAAGCGTAAACTTCATCGATTTTATCACATCCCTCCTTGAGTGTTTTTTCAGTTCTGTAGACGGCTGCGTTTCTTTGCATGTTCCTTTGCATGTCCTTTCTAATCTTGGCTGTCTCAAGGGTGCCCTTCTTGGTCCTCAAGTATTCGATTTTGGCGATTGAGCTTTATCCTGCATTTTTGGGGAGTTCTGGCTGAGATTGGCCAGGCTTGTAGTGCTCTTTAGTGGTGAGAGCAGCTGCTCTTCCGAAAATAACCAAATCGAGAGAGAATTGGCTCCAAGACGGTTGGCTCCGTGGACTGAAGCCACAGCAGACTCTCCTGCAGCAAGCAGTCCAGGACAATAACTTCCTTTCCGTTGACTAGCTTGGTGACTTCAGTTTTGTAATTGGTGGGGATACCACCCATGTTGTAGTGCACAGTTGGCACGACAGGAATAGGCTCCTTAGTTACGTCCACATTGGAGAAAATCTTTGCAGTTTCGGCAATTCCAGGCAACCTTTAATGCAAGACAGCTGGATCGAGATGGTTAAGATGGAGATAGATGTGGTCTTTCTAGGGACCGACTCCGCGTCCTTCGAAGATTTCCATAGTCATGGCTCTGCTCACGACGTCTCTGGAGGCCAAGTCCTTAGCAGAGGGGGCGTATCTGGTCATGAAACGCTCACCTAGGCTGTTTCTGAGCACTCCTCCCTCTCCTCTGCATCCCTCAGTCATCAGGCAGCCGGCTCCGTAGATACCAGTGGGGTGGAACTGCACGAACTCAGATCAGAAGGGGAAGTCCAGCGCGGGTGACCATACCTCCTCCGTCGCCAGTGCAGGTGTGAGCAGAAGTACATGTCTGGTAGCTCTTCCGTATCCTCCAGTGGCAATAACTGTGTTTAAGGCTCTGATTCTGTGGATGGTTCCGTCGGCAATCGACATCACAGTGACTCCTCTGCAGACTCCCTGGTCGTCCATGATGAGGTCGAGGGCGAAATATTCGATGAAGAAGGTGCAGTTGTAGGCAAGAGATCTTCCGAAGAGAGTATGGAGCATAGCGTGACCAGTTCTGTCAGCGACTGCGCATGTTCGATATGCCTGTTCTACCTTATTCAATTCTTACCCTTGCCGTACTCTTTAGATTGACCTCCGAAGGCCCTCTGGTAAATCTTGCCCTCCTTTGTTCTGAAAAGGCAGTCCGTATGACTCTAGCTCCAAAATGGCTTCGGGTGCTTCCCTGCACATGTAGTGGATGGCGTCTTGATCGCCAAGCCAGTCGCTTCCCTTGACAGTATCGTAAGCATGCCATCTCCAGTCATCATCGTGCATGTTTCCCAGAGCAGCGTTGATTCCTCCTTGTGCAGCTACGGTGTGCGAGCGGGTGGGGAACAGCTTGGAAATGCAGGCAGTCTTGAATCCCTGTTCGACGAGTCCGAAGGCGGCTCTGAGGCCTGCTCCTCCAGCGCCGACCACGACGGCATCGAAGGTGTGGTCGACAACAGTGTACTTTTTGAAGAGGGTGTTCTAGGTCTTGTGGGTTTACTTCTGCATCCTTGGAGAGATGCTGGTTGCCAATCACGCTGAAGCTGAATTGGGGCGCAGAAGTGATCCTGAAGGCGCTGTTTGCGAACAATTTCAGCATTGATTTTAATTAGATATAAACTCATTGATTAAACTGGTATGTTAATTTTTATTACGACAACAAACCACAATCAACACCTCCACAATAATTAGGGAAGAAAGAACAGCATTAAGTGAAGTATGACCGTAAAAATGGAAATTCTCATACTTCAACGATTTTCATTTCAAAAAAAGTATGCTTTTTCATTTTTTGGTGAGTAAATGGTAGGTATGAAGAGTTTAAATGCTGGCATATCATTATTAATAAGTTATGATTGCTTGATGGCTTCATAAATTGCTAAAGATAGGTTCGTCCTGTATCTGAAGATATTCCCATGGATTTAACTGAGAAGGCTCGTCTTATTTACTCTTGGATTATGCAATTTTGGCAGTTTCTTCCTGATGGCTATTTTCGATATACTTGCTCCTGTTTTCTCAGTAGTGGTTACATTTTAGCTCTATTTATGTACAGGATGGTGAACTTACTTTTTCTTTGCAGGTGAGGGCTATCTCATCAGTATCTCCAACCTGTTCTTTTATTTTTTGACGAATTTGTTTGGGAAATGGTTGGATACAATAAGTCCCTGTCATTGGCCATCTATTGCGAGCAATTTCCCTTTATTGGGGACAATGTTTCGAGCGTTTCTCGAACTAACTTCCGTTTAGTGATCTTTTGGCTGTGGGACTCAACAACTACGGTATGGCTGCATGCTAATTTTTATTAAGAATGCAAATGCTGGTGGAGTATAGCTAGAGTATGCTTTTCCTCTCCGATTGTATGTTGCTGCTGATGTAGTTTCCGAGTCTGATCAATTAATTTGTATCAACTGGCTCCTCCCATTATGAGAATGGTTCGGGAAATAATGAGAGTTTCCTTATGGTGCGGCTTTGGTGGAAATCATCAGGAGGGATGGTGCTGTCAAGCGTTGATTTCATAGCTTATTTGATGCAATCAATAATAAAATGAGGAATAATTTTAAATGCGCATTTAATAGCATCATTAATATTTTTCGACCTCACCCGATCCAACCTATCTTTGTATGCCAGATTTGCTTCTCAGGACTCTAATCCAAACAAAGAGCCTGCTGAAAAATAAAAAGCAGATATTTAAGATGGAAATGAAGTGAAACCCAAAGGAGTATTAGAAATTATGTAATCAACATCATAGCTGTTGGTCTTTTTTTGTATGTAAACGTTTGCCAACTATTCCTTAGAGTAAGTCTTGTAGATTTCGCAAAGATACTTGGCCTATCTTTCCTCAATTCCGAACATATCCATCAGGTGATCGATCTTCTCCCTCATAGTTTCAACTTTGGCAGGTTTTGAGGCTTGTGGAGCTCATAGGGATTGCTGTGGCTCATTTCCAGTTTCAAGAACATGTCGCCGATCATCCTTTGAGCCCTATCCATCGACTCCTTTATCATAGCTTTGGATGTGTCCATGAACCTGTTGGCCTATTACTTGGAAATGGAGGGGACGTAGTGGCCATGTGGGATGGCTTTTGAGTTGATTTCTTTCCTGAATCTCTCGATAAGTTAGTCCTTCTTGAAGCACTGGCTTGGCTGCTTCACCTTGAGAAGGGAATGTTCGTGTTCGATTGAATCTTAGCATGTTTCACATATGTTGAATCCTTCGCAGTAGATGCATTGGTAGCGAATGCCGATGATTCCATATTCATCCTTGCAGTTGCAGCAAATAACGCCATGGTAGATAAGCTCAGGTTATGCCCTTGGCTTCTTATCTGACTTCTTTTGATCGAAAATCCTAGCTCTAGATGGCTTGAAGTTCTCGGCATCAACATCAATTACTTACTCTTTTCAATTTTTTTCTTCTATACGCATGGCTTCTGCTGCTCAGCTGGCTTTTCTTATACGAGCTTCTTCTCTTATAGCAGTTTCTTCTCTTCCTCCTCCTTCATGATTTACTTGACGATTTCGCGGAAAGCAGATGGCTCAAGCTAAATCTTAACAGTATCCGAACAGCAACACTGATAATCTTGCTGTTGTTCAGAACGTCAGAGTCGGGTTTTTCATTCTTTTCAACTTTCTCAGGTGCTTCCTCTGTTTGGGTATTAGATAGACTCTTCATATCTTCTTTATTGCACTTAAACTTTTGGAGCTTCAGGAGCTTCAAGAGCTAGTTATGCCTCTTCAAACTATGCAAGCAGGCTTGATTTTTCAATGAGGATAGCTTCTTGCTTTTATTCTTTTCTTCAGGCAGTACAACCAATTTTTCCACTTGTCTTCAATCGGTTTATATATAGGAAGCTACACCTATAAACTTTTTTGTTCTTCAAAGGACTGTTCCACCAGGATAACTTCTTCCACTTTATTTTCATTCTTTTGGAAGATAGGATTGGTTTCGATGGGTTTTTCTTCAGGTTCTACCTTGATGAGGGAGCTATCATAGATTTAAAAGGATGGTTCGATGCGGTCGGTGATCTCGATTGACTGCGAAAGGCTTTGTTTGATGTAGATTTTGTTGATTTTAGCGCCACTGTTGAGCAGAATGATGAGATCTTCATCGGATCCAAGACTAATCTCATCTTTATCGGCATCCAGGTATGAAAGAGTGTAGTCGACGGGCACATCAGGGAAGCTTTGCTTGATGAGGGTGCGAAGATTGTTGAAATTGGGCTTGTCCAATTTGACGATCTTATTCTTTGAGCCGTGCACGAGCTTTATCATTTGATTCTGACTATTGATTATATGCCCATTAATCAGGCACACGATTTATAAAAATAGCATCGATCAATTCTGACCAGACAATTCTCGAGGGTTATCTAGGGTCAATCTATTATAAATTGACTATCTTACTGAATGCTATGGTTTAGTCCCTAAGGTATATCGATATTGGGAAGATGAAAGAGAGTATACAAACAAATATTAATCAAAAATGGTCTGAATTCAGGAATTCAATGAAGACGTTTCTGTTGGCAAATGCCTACCGATTAAGTTAGTCGATGGTCATCTTGCCCTCCTTGGCATCTTCGTTGGCCTTCACGAGGTCCTATAGCTACCTATACCCTCTTGTGAAGCAATTCTACAGCATCTCTTTGAACAAGCGCTTGATCTCTTGGAAGGAGTAGCAATTCCTAGTCATATTCTTCTGCTGGTTCATGGGATCCTTGATCTCCAGGTCAGCCTTTTGCTTGCTCAGCTTGTTGCCGCTTCCTTCAACATTGACCAAATTTTTAATGTAGAAGATGTTGTTATTCTCTTTGTTTAGGATGTCGATGCCCCTCTACCTTTCGTCAAACTCCTCGCCGTAGAAGCGTAGGATTTTCTCAAACACCAAGGCTGAGTTTTCCTATTTTTCAAGTTTGGCGTGGAAGATATAGGCGACCATGAGGACAATCATTGAAAAGGTGTTCAAACCGCCCTCGTAGGTGCAGTTCAACTTTCTCCTGGAGAAAAACTCCTTCAGGATGATAACGATGGAGTGGAGGGATGAGATTTCGATGAGCCACTCGTTGATGGCGTTGGTCGAGATTAAACCCAAGTGCTGCACTGCTAGGACTTGTTCTTGGTCTAGACTGTTATGTCAGCGTTTATGGAACCGCAGTTGTGCTGCTGTTTAGCTAGTAATACATTTCTCCGATTGATGGATCGAAGAAGGGAAGAGCAGTGTTGATGGTCAGCTTTATAAGAGGAATCGTGGCTGTCTTTATGAATTTTATCTCGGTGATCCACGCCTGAGTCTGGAACAACTCCTCCAGCCGCTAGAGAGCAGCCTTGATCCTTTCGGGCTCGGGCAGAAGTCCATGAACACTAGGATGGAGTTATCGATGGCGATATCGATGTCACTGTTCCTCACTGCTATTCCGCTTGCGCAACTTCCAAAGAGTTTGATTGGAACGTTGTAGAATTGGAGCAGAAACTGGATCCTTTGGAAGGCTATGACTCTTCTATCGTGGAATAATTGGCTTCCTCTGAGATTTTATCAGATATTTATTGCATTTCTTCGTTGAGCTTGTTGATGCATATGGACCGAAGGTGTTCCTTCATCTGCTCCTCTTCTAGCACTGTGCCTGCTCCTATGAGTTCTTGGAGGAAAGCTTAGTGCTTGTGCTGCTTATCGACACTGGCTTTTTCGGGGTAGAAAAATGCTCAGTTAAGTCTTCAGATTCAGGATTTATCTATTTTTTTGTTAGGTCTTCACTTCCTACTTCTAGAGATGCGATTCCTTCTATTACTCTACAACCCTCATGGCTTCATGCATTATTTTATCTTCTCTTTCATTGTTTTCCTAACTTTTCTAGAATTCATCAGTTTATTGCTATTTGGCGCATTTGCCTTCAGACTGCTTCTTCTCTAGGTAATTTTTGGGATGCTCAGTTTAATTGGTCTCATTTGACTCCACGCTATTGGACTTTCTTGGTTTTTTGTGTCTGCGATTTTGTTGTTTGCTACTTTCCTTATACTAGGCCTTCTGCTGGGAGCAATGGTCTCTTTCGCTTCGATTGTACTTCATGCCTCTCTTTTTGCGAAATTTCTCTATCTCTTTCCTCCACTGGTGGTATACTGCCTCATAGTAGCCGACCATGGGAGAGAGTAATTTTTTCAACTTACATTTGAAGATCCGATTACAAAAATCGTTTCTTTACAATTTGAGCAATTCCTCAATTTCCCTATCGAGATCGTTCTGTCTGACGTTGATGCCTTGGTCGTTGAGCCACTCCCTGAGGGCTCGTGAGTCGGTATGTCCGAGTAGTAGAAGTTTCACTTTCATTTCCTATGATAGGAATTTCCAATTGTTGTTAAATTATTTCTTGCGTTTCTTCTCCTCCTCCAGCGCCTTGCTGATGGCCTAACCGTTTTTGGCATTTTGGTTAAAGTTGATAAAAACTTATTGCTTGAGAAACGCGAATAATTCGTAGCTTACCTACTCGCGAACACTCAGCTTATATAACCTTTAATTAAGGCTTTTGAGGTCCTTGCGAGTCTTTGCCAGTTCCTGCAGGGTGCGGTTTCCGAGGGCCTCGCCTGCGTTCATCAGCAGATCGTATAGTTTTTCAGGGCACTCCAGTAGGGAGAAGTCGAAGCAAACATGGTTGAGGAAGGAGTGTCCATCGGAGACAAGCACTAGCGAATCGTAGAAATTCTAAATAAGCGGGTATTAACTTTTTCATGTTTTCTGCAAAACTTTCTCTGCTCTAGCAGATGGTCATTTCTCTATTCCTGGGTGCGCTACTGGGGCGGGAGTTCAGGCCTAGCGAAGATGCGCTTCATGAGTGGGAGTGCATCGGGAAGGTGTATCCTGGCGGCTACAAACCTTTCCTCCATGGGGAGCGATCGAATCCTAAATTAGTGATTTCTTACCAATGGGCGAATGGGGACTTGAGGGCCGAAAGCGGTTTTTGGTCGAGAGGGGAGGGGTAGGGATGGGTCGTTTAGAGAAGGGTCGGCCGTTTGAGGAGGAGATTTCTGAAGATTTATCCTGCATAAAGTGTTAGGTTTGTGAATATTGAGAAAAATAATAAATAAGAATATCCATAAAGTAACACATGTGATCAAACCACGCTCCTAGAATAAAACATAACGCCTTTTAATACCCCCAACACCCACCCTACTTTCAACAGCAAAAAATAGAAAAATAATCAACACTATAACGTATCTTTGTTGATGAGCACCTTCACCTTCCGTTCCAAGTTGATGGTGATGGTGGTCGCATTGATCAATTTGAGACAGGTGCTGTTGACCTGCATGTAGACCTGGGCTGCTTTTAGCTTTATCCTGATCTATCCGTTGGAGGGGCTGACCAACCGCCAGCAGTTGCTAGACTCAAATACGCCAATTTACAGCTTACTGTCGTTTATACGACCGCCCTTCAACTTCGTGCCCTGGTAACGATCGATGTTGCTCAAGACCAGAGTCATGATCCCCTTCTTCCCCTACTATCCCCGCATCTACTTTGTTATCTATTGCTCGTTACCCTTGTCGTCCTTGAATATTACTGAAACTATCCCAGTACTCGATTCAAGCGAAGGTTTGCCGAGACAGCAAAAAGTTTTAAGACTTTCTATGTTGAATACGAATTTATCCATTATTGACCCGCTTTCCTCCTTGCGCCGTGCCTAGAAGTTGGCAATCAGTTGGGAGTGGTAGCCTATAGACATATGTGATAAAAAGTATTCTTTGAGGATACGCTCATTGATGGGCTGGAATGTGTTAGATTAATGACTTTTCCTCAGAATTGTGCCCTCCTGATTAAAATTGGGTGTACTTCAGGGTCCACTGCGATGTTCACTGCCCACAGGTCCATCCGCTCCCCTGGAGAGCTGATCCACTTGCGCGTGTTGGTCTCCAGTTCGCTATTGGAGTTGAGGGAGAGCTCGCCCAGCTCTGAGTCTCTCCAGCCTGCATAGAAAGGGAGGCACCTAGGTGTTCGGAGAGGTCGGGGTGGACGTTCGACGAATAGAGCGCAATCGGTGAGTTATTGAGGTCGATGCCGAATAGAGCCGCCCGGTTGATTATTTCCAGCAGTTATACTATTTGGCGTAGAAGACCAGCTTCGTCTTCAAACCTAAATCGCTTTAGGGATACTTTCCTGCAGCTGCATCTTCAGATCGAAGAAGGACTGGTCGACTTCGTGCTCGCTCTCCAGGTCGATGAAGAACATGTGAATGAGTCTGCCGTTCTCCTGCTTATCCCACCCCCAAGCCTTCTCCTCTTTCAACTTGAAGGCGAGGCGCTACGTCAGTGGAGGTATACCTGGAGGTGCGTGGAGTTGGGGTGAGCTTGGCTTTTGAGGTAGTAGACGAAGAAGGCGTAGGACTTGGTGTGTTCGCGGACCTTGGGTACGATGGTGTTGAAATCGACGACCGTCTATTCGTTGGCCTAGACGAAGGAGTTCATGATTATAATAATATGGCATCGGCCATCCCTTTTTAAAAAGTTAGAACTAGCAGAATCAAAGGAGCGATCCTCAGCCATAGAGGCCCTTGCTTCTATAGGATATGGATTGTTGGTTGGTTATTGTTTGGAGGATAGCTCACAAGGGGCGTAGCTTTGGTTATGACTCAATCAATTAGGCAAACATCAATTAACTTCTAAGACATCAAAATGGGTTTTATTTTTTATTAACTGCTACAATAAGCAAGAATAGAGTGATTTTACGATAATAACTTGAAGATCATGCGCACTATTGATATTCGATTTGAGTGGAAGTATAAATAACGTTGATTAATAATGCCGTTATTTTCCCATTTAGATCTTTTTTACGCAATAGCTTATGGATAAATATGGAGGGTTTTTTTGAATTCTTTTATAACTATCATCAGAATAATATCATTAAATGGCAATCTCTTCCTCCATATCTGATATCTGGATGTCGCGAATGCCTCTCACAGTTCCCTTTCCACTTTCTCCTCGTGTTCCTCCTTGTACATCCTCATCAATACTTCCATGTCGATGTATGAGTTGATTTTGATGGGTGATCGAATGCCCATTTCGTTGTTATCGAACGTCGGTTAGTGTTAGTCTGAGTGGTAGAGGGGGGTGCTGACCTGGTTGATGTTGATAATGTATTCTGGTGAGTAGACAAGTTTTTTGCAGAGTTTTTTGTCGAGTATGATGTTCTTTCGTTTCTAGTGCATGGGATTCTTGCGAACCTCCATCAGTTTCTTCCGCTTGTCGATTTTCTTCTTCTTCCGCTTGATGCCGGCACGCATGCAGTCCTGGGAGTTGCTGATGGAGAGGTTGATGTGCGACATATCGCTGCAGATCGTTCTGGGCATTTTCAATAATACTCAAATAATTATAGCTCAACCATTATTATTAGTAGTTTTTAGAAATAGAGGGCAGAGTTGGAACTTTTAGATCCATCCACTTAATGTAATATTGTCATAAACATCATTTGCCACTTCAACTCCAACAATCTATCGAATTATTCTTGGTCATTCTTGGCATTAAACCATCCAAGTCTGCAATCTTTATCATTTCTGAGGAGCTTGTTCTCGTGTGAACGGGTGCAGATGACGCTTGCGGTGTCAGATGGGAAAAAACTTATTTATATATCCCCTCACTAAACTCTTTTATTGCTATTTGAACTGAGTAATATAATTGTATGATGGAAGAGGAGGATAGCATTGCCTATCGTTTCCAATAGCCGCCATCCGACGCCTTCTTCCAAACTCTCCTCCAGACCCCTCCGCAAATAGCGAGTGGCTGGTCTCTGACACCCCCGCCATCACTCTCTCCGCAATCGAGATCTGCTAGTCCTAAGATGACGCTAAGTAGCCTTAGCCGAATAGCGACCTGAGGCAAATGCTTGAGGTGGATTGCGCTTTTAGCAAGAAGGAAGAGCTTTACTCGCTCCTGCCAGCCAACTACGTGGAGTATGAGGAAATCCTGTAAGGAAGACTTTCTGACAATTAGATAGAGGAGCCAGTTTTAAAGTCAAAATAATCTGCCAAGTTCACTTACCGCTGTCCCTACTCGGCAGAGTCGAGGCAAATCAAACTCCAAAGATATAGGGAGAAAAAACACAGGAGATTGGTAAAAAAAAGTTGCATACAATAGTCGGAAAGAGATGGCCCACACCCGCTAGAGAGTAAAAGGAAGGTTCGTCAAAAGAGAGTCGCCGACCAGCTCAGTTGCCGAAAGCCATAATTACCTCCAGACAGAAGAGGAGGGTGCTTCGATGGCGATTGAAGCATCGGTATCATAGGGTTTAGACTCTTACTTAGATTTTAAACTGTGATAGTTTATAATTAACTGGTTTTCGCTACATTAGCAACTAAAAAGTAGCAATTTTTCAAATTGTTGTACAAGCTTGGAAACTAATATCAATTGGGGTATTCTTGAGGTGGTCATGTAAAAAGAGTCGTTAAAAAATGGATTAATTATTTAGATATAAAGGCAAGGCATTCAAGCATTTATCTGTCACCTACATATGATAACTTTTGCTCGAGATCAATAAGCACAATCTCGCTTAAGTCTACATGTTACAGCAAACCAATACTTAATTCAGCGACATAATAATTAGATTTACAATTGGATGAATTAGGATAAGATTGAATTCAATTCTCTGAGGAAAAGTAACCAGTGGGTTCGTCCATCGAGTGCGAACAATTCCTCAAGCAGGGTTCCGCCATAATTTAGGGTGGAATTGAAAAAGAAGAAGGAAAGTGCAGGACAATAGGTTTCTTACGATTCGTCTCCCGCTCTGTCCTATGGCCGTTACTCTTACATTTTTATCGAGCATCCACAGACAAAAGTAGAGCGAAGATCTAATCTGAAGGTTGTCAAAACTCTCATGGCCAACGACTAAAATAAGATAGGGAAGGTAGCCAATGGAGTAATTAATAGGATTATCCTGTTGGAATAAAGCAAGATATTCTATCCTGATGCGCTTGTACCCAAAGAATACGATTTATAATTTTCATACAGTCCAGATGGATCAATAAAATTAAAGAAATACAAGTCCCCAAATATCTTGAAGATTTGGTTAATTTCAAATAGAATCCTCCCAACTTCCAGATGGCATCATCGAAAGGCTGAAAAGCAAGCATTAGCAGGTGAGGTCATATTATATGGATGAGCCAACCAAAATTTATAAGGAGCATTTATAAGCAGTAAAAAAGTTGGATGCCTCTCTTCACAACCTAAAGGCTGAATCTTTTAGTAGTCCAAATACATATAAAAACTAGATCGACAAGATCTTGAAGCAATTCATAAAATAGGAGAATATCAGGTACTTGCTCTATGCATTCAACTTCATTTGCAAAGTCATTGAGTTGAACCCAGAAGCATAAAGATCCCCTTTATTGCATACTTCAACTCGCTAATTGACCAAAATAGTTCCGTCCGAAACCTTCCAGCAATCAAGCTGAGGGTGTCTAAATATTCGAGAAAAAACAAAGGTAGAAGTATAAAAGTAAAAGTAGAAAAGGAAAAAGCATAAGAATAAGATTAGTTAATCGGTGACAGGTTTACCAATTAACACCATTAGATCTTTACAGCCTCATCGAAGCATATCGTTGAAAAAAGTGACCAGTTATTGGGAATGGGAAATTATCCAAAAAACCCAAACCCTTAACTTTCTGGAATATTCACCCTCAAAGATGCTGAAGGTGAAACTTTTTGGCCAGACCATATAAAAATGGTAAAATTAGAGCCAACATAAAAATTTAAAGTGAATATAGCCTTCTAAGCTTATCTTTGCCTTCAATACTAAGATGAAGACATTGAGAAATCCAATTTCAATAAACGTTTGAAATCGTTGTGAATAATATCAAAGCTAACTTGAACTTGAACATTATCGAATACCTTTCAACTCACAAGAAAGACAACATTGCCAAGTACTAAATTGTCAAGATAAAGAGAGACAAGGAGAAAAAAATGTACATTATTGAGTGTGAGTATAAAATGGAGAGAGGAGAGACAGGTTTTCCGAAAGGCCTCGACTAGCAGGCTAGAATGATATGGATGGATCGGAAGTGAGAGTTTCTCGTCTGCATACCAAGGCAAGCATCAAGTCATTAATTTCCTGACTTCTCTCCTGAAGGGGATCTCATAATTGGAAGAGCTGGGGATTATCATGCAGATCTTACGATTAAAAATTTCATACAATTCAAAAACAACTTCGAAATCATAGACTTTAATTACGCTATCATGTGCAACCAGAAAGGAGAAAAGTTCGCGATTTTCAAGCATCTGGCATAGATTGCTGTGTAATGCTGGCTTACATACAAGGGCAACACCCTTGACTAGATATTCAATAGAGATGAGTTATTCGCGTCCATAAAGAAAGATTTTCATAATTAAAGGCTAAGTTTAGAAGAAGCTATAGCGAATGCATGAGTAATTTAGACCATCTTAAAATAGTTGGCCATAAAAAGCAATTTCTATAGCTTTTCAAGCTTATTATCAATCAAAATGGCCTGGCACGCTCTCGATTGTTCACAACAAATAGCTTTAATCCTTAAATGGTATGTGCAAGTAGTTGGTTTAAAGGCAGTAAAGCCCAAAATACATGTAATTCTGTATTAAAGTTAACTAAATGTTTAACAGATATGGTGAGGACGTTAGAGATCAGTAAAAAGGTATCCTTTGTGGTAAAAAGGCATAGAAAATATCTTAGTTGCTAAGAAACGAAAGTCTCTCAGAAGATTAATACCAACAGTATCTGAATAAAGTAATCTAAATAACCAAATTACTATCGAATAAGTAATTGAAAAATATCAGCAAGCTCTACTTCAACGAACGATTTATAACTAAAGATGGCAATCAGATCGCAGATTATAAGATAGTATGGAGAGACGACAGCTACTAAATACAAAGCTAACGTTAGATTTGGGAAGAAGGACAGGCCATTATCTATGAAGTCATATACAAACTCATCAAAATAGTCAAAGAGTTAGAGGCACTAGGCATCCACCATCCCAAACTTAGGCTCCAGTCCTTAGTCAGAAAGTCATTTACGGTCAACCTGCGCCATATGCATGAGGCAGAATTACTCAGCAAAAATGTAGAGGAGCTTCATTTCTAGAACGAGGTTGAAAATTAATACAAAAAGAAATTAGGAGAGCTTCTCGCTTTTAATACCTTTTCTCAAATGCTGCCAAAAGGTTAACTCAATTTCTAAGGCTTTGGACTGCATCGTTTCCAAATGCCTAACAGAACAGATGTAAATAGTATGTAAGATGTTCGCATATGAATCAACTGAAGGAAATCGTAGGCAAGCTGATCAATATGAAAGCTGATTATCGAGATAAATATGGTAGAGATTATATACAGTTTATAGCAGACGATAAAGTCAAAATCGAGAATATTCTAAAGAATATGACTGTTTAGAAGGGTTACTATTAACTATAAAAATTCGTCAAAGAGAAACGGAAGGGGAAAAAAAGTAATAACAACTCTTAGTTCTTGATATCAATAGGATTATGCATATTATTTTATGGATTTGAAGTAAATGATCCTAATTTATCATGGTTGTTCATTTGTATGTCAATGCTTGCTTCTCCATTAGACTAAGTATTTGTCGACTTCATCTAAGATGGAGTCTCCATCTTCTTCTGACTTTCCCGAGAAAACTATTCATTCTCTTCTGCCTATTCTATCATCTAGAATCTTGAGTTATCGTTGCGAGAAGTTAGTGCGGATTAGTTGAAGCTGCTATCGTCAGCTATTTGATTGCTTCATCTCGTTTGCTGATGCTCAGCAGTTCCTTCATCTCCATCAGATTGTTCTTCTGCCGAGATGAGCTTTCAACTGAATTTATGCCATGTTCTTGTTTATCCTTTCCTACAGTTTTTATATCTCTTCCTCTATATCTTGAACTTCTACAGCTCTATTATTTTCCTCAGCTGCTCGTTTATGACTTTTTCTAGATAAAATGATATTACTTAGGCTTTCGATGATTAGATCATGCTATCTACACTTTATTTACTAATATTTTTTTATAAATTTTCGATTGTCTTCTCAAGTGAACGCTATCTCATTGCAAATTTTTCCTGCATTAACAATTTTTCATCATTTAATGATCCATTCTCACTTTTTAATTATGAATTTTAATTTTAAAGGTTCTTGAGCTTTTCCTTAAGGAGCTGGAGTGATGAAGTATACTATTGAATGGTCGATTTCAATTTGTTCTTGAGTTCTTCGTTTTAAATCTTTAACTGGTTGACTACGGCTGAGTTGTTTTCTGCTTTTTCTTTCTTGAGGACTAGGGTGGATTTGTTCTCCAAGCTGTCCTTCTCCTTGCTATTATTGCTCACATTCACGTTCATATTCTTTATGTTGCAGGTGAAGACCTGCCTACTCGTGTCCTCGCGCTCTGCTTTTCCTCTCTTCCAACGCTCAGACGCACGTTATTGCTAGTGGGATTGAGGATGGGGTTATTGGCAGGATTGGTTCCGAATAGCGAGAGGAATTTTTTAAGCGAGCTGGACTTACTTCCTGGTCCTGCTCTTCAGTGTGGTTGCAAAGACTGAGGTGATGGTTTTCTTTGTTGTGGTAGCCGATCTAGCGGGCGGATTGTTGGTAGCGAGCATTGGGATCAAGATCCATCATCGAGCGCGTATGAGTCTTTGACTGTAGGGGAAAGGGAGCAGGCTTCGATGCGTTGATGTATTTGAATAGATTTTGGTTATTCTTTCGGGTCTCTTTGACCTCTCTGGCCTTTTTCATCATAACGATCAATATTTGAATTAAAAGTCAACATCAATATACTAATAGCCGCCACTTTCAAAGCAGCTATTTACTATCATTTTAATCCCTGTATTTAAATCTTCGATTTTATGTTATGATCTTTTTAGACTTTTTAGTTTTTTTAACCTTATTGAAAATTATAAGGTTTTACTTTAATGGTTTTTACTCTACGGAGCAGTTTAATCTGATTTAAATCTGTTTATTATTGAGGAAACAGCATTCCTGAATGAACATCAGATTTTTTGTTTCTGCACATAATCCTTCAATACTCATATTTAAAATATTTCCGCTTATTCGCACAATATATTTTATGGGAACAGCACAAATTACTAAAAGGTGCGAACTGACAAAATCGCCCAGAGGAATAAACGCTTAGATGAATACAGAGCCATATTTTAAACCATCATCTCCAAAACTGGCCTTTCTCAGAGCTTCATCGAACACGTAGTGAGGTCGGACGTGGTTTAAATTGTGCGCCTGCTCAACAAACGTCAAGTTACTTCCGAACAACTGGTCGCCATTTATGGCCATCGAGCCGCCACCATTGGCAAGGATCTCTGCATTATCACCTAAGACAACTTTTAATTTGCTCTTCAAAAAGCTCGCCAGTGTGATGAGGAGCGTTCCAGAAGTGGCAAGCTCAATGCTACCTTTGGGGAAGAGTGGAACCCAAGCACCCACCTTCCTCCTCTCTTTGGAGTGCCCATTTCCATTAAAGACAACATTGAGATGAATCACTGTTTCCACCATTGGTCTCAGCGCTCGAGCCAATAACGTTGCAAAGAACGACTCTCCTCACATAATTTGCATCAAGAGAAACGGCATGATCCCCTTCGTGAAGACCAACCTCCCACAGCTGGCATTTAACTTCGACTCCAACAACTTCCTTTGGGGAAGAGCACTCAATCCTGGAACCATACCAAGAGTGTGGGCGGAAGCTCAGGAGGAGAAGGAGCGGCCCTTGCAGCTGGCATTTCCCTATCGGATTGGGAAATGATATGGGAGGAAGTGTGAGGATCCCTGCACAGTTTTGTGGAGTATCAAGCTTGATGCCTTCTGCTCACCGTCTACCAGAAATGGGCATCTTCACGTAAAGTTACGATAATTTAGTAAGTACAGCACAGCTTTAGTGGAAAGAATCTGATAACTGCAGTTAATGGTCCAATCGGCAGGTCCATTGACTCCTTAGCTCTTTGGATGAAGGCTATGACAAATTAGCAATTTATGAGGGAAAAATGATCCTTACGTGAAACTGCATCCCTTCGACCTCAAGGCGTATGAGTTCTATCAGGACAAGAGCAAGAACTAAGAATTGGCTATTTTAGCAAGCTGGACTTGGTTGAATGCACTCCAGCAGCTTCCAGGGCCCTCATAGAAACGGTTGATTCACTTAGGAGAGATGGGAACGACCTAGTAGAAATCAAATTCCTAATTAGAGAGAACTCATTTGCTCAATGTTCGCTGAGTTGTTGGAGAAGGAGACTTCAAGGCTTCACTGACATGCTGGAGGGAGAATAGCTAGTGGAAGAGTACAAAAACACTTCGACATCACACAACTGAACTGCTGCACTTTTGGCATAGTAGAATGTCTCATGAATCTAGCAACCGCGTATGGGATTGCTTGTAAACGCTTCTCGAAAACTCAGCACTTACTAGTACCAGTGCATGGTTGGCAGAGTAAATAGCTAAGACAAAATGGGTTTAGTTCTGGCGGACTCAGAAGCTTGATGCATTAATCTGTCCTGGCTTTGGCATGGAGGCTCCCAACCACGGGCATCCAATGACTGTTCCATTTTGGCTGCTTACACTTTCGTTTGGAATCTACTATCCGTGCCGTTGCAGCCACTCCTGTAAGTGTTGTCGGCAAGAAGACAGAGATACGATAGCGAGTGGGATGATGATATCACCAAAGCAGTCAGGAAGAGTGTAGCTAACTCAGCCGGTCTCCCAGTAGGAGTGCAAATTGTGGGGCTGCCTTTCGAGGAAGAGAAGGTATTGGGATTGGCCAAAAGAATTGAAATAAATGCCAATTCTACGAAAAGCATCCGCTGCCTATTGTTCAAAAGCTTAAATGATACCGGACCGCATTATTAGCATGCATATAATATGGTGGGTTTTGCTTTATTATATTATGGGAGAGAGAAAGCTGGTGGAGGCCTTTAAGACCTTCTTCTAAAAGTCAGTGTCTCCCTTTGTCAGCAGCAACGACTAAGTGATGCGGGAGTGGAACCATCTCAACAAGATCATCAGCGCAGATCCATTGACTACTCCCAATTTAGTTTTATCTGCTTTTATCAAACAAAGGCGCACCTTCTGCTCCTCACAAGCACCCAAAACAACTGGCTCTTACAATCGAATTCCCGACTCAGATCCGAATCGCTTCCGCTATAGTGATTTTAACTCCATTATGGACAAGAACAACTTGGAAAAGAAAGGCTCCTACCTAGCCACGTCCAATAAAAGGTAATTCCTTTTCTTATTCAGAAAGAATCTGGTAGCCAGTCTTGAGAGTTTCCAAAAGCAATTGCTTTACAACCATTAACGCCTTTAAAATTTAAACAAGAAGGAGGGCGGAGGGCAAAGCCAAGGCGGGCTTAATACGTCTGCCAATGGTATTTCCCTAGGAAATATTGATGTTATCGTGATATTGCATCATGACCATACATTCTTAAATAAAGATTAATAGGAATTAATCTTTCAAAAGATGCAATAATTGTCTTTATTGTTAAAATTTATACCATAGTGGTGAATACTAAGTTTATTGAGAGAGCAATCATTCATGTTCCATGTCTGGCTCGCTGCTTGTGTAATTGGTTGAGCTCTTTCCTTATTTTGTCAATAAAGATTCCTGAAGGCCTTCGCCTCCGTCTTCGGGGTTTGTGATCATGCTGGCCTTAAGATTGGTCCTCAGCTCCTCGACAACGTCAGCTGGCACTTTATGGAGAGTTTCTGGAAGTTTGTAAGAGCATGCAGCTGAAAGAGCAGAGAGAATGGCGAAGAGGATCATGATGGGGAAGCCACTGTGGATGCAACTATCGATGATTTCTGGAGCAATGGTGACCATTATTCCACCCATGACTGAGACCATGCTGGTTCCGATGACTCTCACTTGTGTGGGATAAAGTTCATTGAAGTAGACATAGAAGAAAGTGTACTAGACGGAGATGGCGAAGCGGAAGAGAAAGATGAAGGCCAAGACTCCAATGCTGTCCTCAATGCTTGGGTTTTCATCTTCCTGGTTCCACATGAAGGTGAGGATGCCTGAGCAGATGAAGGTAGCAGCGAAGCATCCGTATGCGATGAATTGCCTTTTGCTCTTCATGATCAGGACGTAGCAGATGGGGTAAGAGATCAACTCAGAAATACCCACTACCAGACCGTTAATGAAGATGTTCATTTTGAACCTGTCCAACATCAATGCGGGAGCATAGAATTCGAAGATGATGGTGCACTGCAGAAGGATAAGCATAAGAGTCATTCCCCTTAATGAATTGAAACGGAATAAGTCGAGAATGGAGAAACGCCGTTCCTCCTTCTTGTTACCGTCAGATCCCTTTGCCTGTCTTAGTTTTACTTCCTAAATCTCCTAAACTTCCATCCTAAAGCTGCGTTTTCTGTTCATATTGGCAATGAAGCGGAAATCTCTTAACGCCTTGAGGGGAGAGTTACGCATGACGAGGCAGATAGGTGTATCCTTAACAATTACCACCACACCCACAGTCACTAAAACCGCAGGCACAAAGTAAAACGCCACAAAGATGAGTTGCCAATCTCCCACTGCGTAGTACCACAGCACATTAAGGAGGACTCCGAGCCCATAGAAGAGCTGGATAGCCACAGAAGCCTTCTCCCTGTATTCCTCTGATACGGTTTCTGCGATGAAAAAGAAGCAGATATTATAGGCATTTTGGATGCCCACTGTTGCCAAGAAGAGGCCTGCTCCTGCCATTGCTAGGTCGGCGCAGAAGATGGTGACTGTGAGGCCTACCACTGTGAGCACCATGCATCCAATGATCAGCAGTTTGCGGCCCATGAGGTCACCGACGATAGTCATCAGCAAATAACCTACCACCGCTCCCACGTACATCAGGGTGATGATCGAATCCAACTGCAATTTTTAGGCACTGCAGCGGAATCTCCGAACTCGTTGGCCAAGCTTGAGAAAGACTTGGCGGGAAGGTAAAGTGAGCGTTGATCAGGAAGAAGAGAACAGACGTACTCCTGACAATCCTAGCCTGCATACTTGCCAGTGCAGTCGTAGGGGTCTTGATAAAGAGGTAGGGAATGATGAGCATGAGTCCTCCGCAGAGGTAGCCTACGAGGCACCACAGGAATGTGATGACCTGTTGGTACCTTCCGGCTGTGCCCGCCTTCTCTAACATCGCAAAAAAGATTCTTGCATCTTCCTGCTGTCTTTCTTCGGGCTCAGAAGTGATGCTTTCGTTACTAACCAAGCTAGTTTGTTCTGCCATCCAATAAAATTAATACAATCGTCATTAATCTCCCGCAACAAATATCGTCAAGGGGAAAAATATATGAGGGCAATTGTTCTTTCACGTCTTAATCTCCCAGATGGAAGATAATGGATAGATAAAATGATTAATTTTGTAAAAAAATTAAAATAGGCTGGAAAATAAAAATAGGTTTTTATTGTAGAAATTATGAGTAGTTATGAATTATTCGACAATTGTCTCTCATTTATTTGCCTATTGAAGAATGATGCACCGTCAAGGCATGACTAGTTATATAAAATAATTCAAACGAGGGTCTTTTGCCTGCTTTTTAAACTGCAGCTGAATTATGCACTTTATGAAGTGTTTAAGTTTTATTTAGAGTGATTTCAAAACAAATATAAGGGGATTTGCGATTCTGATAATAAATACGAATAATTGCAGATGTTATGAGCGCAGCGATAGGGCCGACAGCCATCCCAATCACTTCTGGAAAAGGCTCTTTAGGCCGAACATACTCGAAAACGACTTCTTGCCTTCAGCTCCACTCCCTCCATCCTTTTCCAGCTTTTCCAACTGGGCCAGCTGCTGCAATGCTTACTAAATACAACACCTCCTACCTGCTTCTCGTTGCGCTAGGCTATGAGCGCATCCTTAAGACCGCGAATCTAGAGGAGGAGAGCTTCGTTCTTCTCCTATCTCTTTTTGCTCTACAGCTCCATTTTTTTCAAACGTTCTGTGCGTTAATAGATCTGGCGCTATAGCTCCTCATTGGCGTGGCGCTCCTCGACCAGTGCCTCCTTGAGAATCCCTATTTTTCGTTTTGTCTCGACGACCTGATCAGATCCATTCTGCTTTCCCTCTTTCATCATGCGTTCTGTTCTCTCCTGAATCAATTATTATAACCAAACAACTCATCAGTATGCTCTCCACCTGCCAAATCCATCCCAAAGCTAATCCAGTCCTAGATTTGGCTAAGTAGCATTGATTGAGGATGACGGGGTTTCAGTCGGGAGGGAAGGAGGTAGCTTAGTTTTATGAGTTTAGAGAGTAGGATGGGTTTGCTGGCGGGCAGTAGGGCATTATACAGGTAATTCCGGTAAGGATTTGACGGATTCAAAAAAATAATTCCATTTATGAATGATTCTTGGATATGAAGAGCAGGAAAAGGTAGAGGGCCGAGGGAATGTATGTTATGTGGAAGGATATTCTGGGCGCAGCAAATAGAGGGGGCTCGAGCTGCCAAATAATTATATTTCAAGCATGTAATTCTGCACAGACGACTCTTTCACGCTCGCCCCCAACATCAACCAAAGCTTTGCCCTACGAAGGAACATCCGCATCAAGAGCTCCAGGCTCCCTGCTGACTTCTTCAACAATCTCCCCACCTATCGATACGCTCCTTCCCCTCTTCGCGATCGTCCCATTGGTGCAGATATCTCAAATCGCACCATTCGCACCCCCAGCTTCGAGGGGAAGCGCAGATAAAGCTTAGCTAAGGGCCGCCAGGAAGACAGCCGTAAGGTCGAAACCGCTCGGCCTTCCCTGGAAAAAGCATAGAACTCGCAAGACCTCATATCTGGCATTCTTTCCACCTCAAAGAACTTGAGGAAGGCGTACCGGATGCAGAGTCTGGACTTCAAGCAGTCAGCCAGCATGGAGATCGGGGAGCACCAAATGCAGCTGCGCCTGCCTAAGATACTCAACCGTGGACTTATCAGGAAGTACTGATGGTCCTCCACTCATACTTAATATTGCTCATTAACTTCCACTTCTCTCTATTAATGCAGGCGGATGTTTGGATGGGATTTATTCAGCTTTAGTTTGCAATAGAATAGCGTATAATTCGATAAATCACGCATGGTCGGGGTTGGGGTTGGGGTTGGGGTTGGGGTTGGGGTTGGGGTTGGGGTTGGGGTTGGGGTTGGGGTTGGGGTTGGGTTGGGTTGGGGTTGGGGT
>NW_022205224.1:0-25000 GCF_008831285.2 Nymphaea colorata
ACCGAACCCACTAGGCAACCTCCTGCACCGAACCCGCACCTAGGCTAAACCTCTACCGAGCCAACCTAGATCGGCATTGACCCTTAGCCTTAGTCAACTAGGTCAGCTAGTCCACCAAGCCCACTTCGTTGGTAGCCTCCCTTAGCGACTCGAGCCTACCTCGAGTGACCCTTGACCTACTTGACCCGGACCCATTGACTCGGTCCATTTAGTCAACCACCTAGTTAGTTGAACCTTCCGCACTTGGTCACTTTGACCAGCACCGTGAGCTTAGGCTCGACCTTAACCTCCCTTACTGAACCAACCTATTAGCTAGGTCAACCCGTGACTGAACCTAAACCCTGTTTGACTGAGCCTACCCTGACCCGAACCTGCTTGACTAGACCTACCACCTAGTAGAGCCCAACCGAACCAGCCAACCCAGCCTTAGCTAGGATTAGGTTCAGCCGGCTCGCCGGCCCTTACAACGGCCCCTGCCTCTTCGTCGGCATCCACCGGCGCCCGTGGCCGAGCCACACTCCGGAGTTAGGCAGGCAGGCGCTGTCGCTGTGACAGCAGCCCCCCTCGGCAGTCCAGGCGCCCTTCCGGCCCTGTTCCGTCTTCTTCAGTGCAGCAGCAGCACATCGGCAGCAGACGCCAGGCGACCTCGTCCTGATCGGCGACCCTCGATCAGACAGCAGACGATCGCTCCCGGCATCCTCGACGGCACGACCGTAGCAGTTCGAGACAGCGTCCTCGTTCCCGGCGCGCGTCTGCCTCTAGGCCCAGCGAGTGTCAGCAGCGGTCTTGGCTCGACGTTAGCGCTGCTACCGCAGAATTCATCGCGGCAACAGCGCAGCGGCCACCGTAAACGAGCAGCGACCAGACCTCGGCAGTCAACCCGTCCACCAGCGTGCGGCCTACCTTCAGCGTCTTCAGGCAGCGGTCAGCCCGAGCAGCAGGCTACGTGGAGGCACACCTCAGTCGGTCTTCCTGTTCTGTGAGCTGCAGTGCTCGGGGGCAGGTCATCACCCCGAGACCTATCCGGCTACGCCAAGGGCGATCCTTGGCCGGTATCGTCTCCTATCCCCCTTGTAGCTTCGGGCGGGATTTGCTTTCAGTCGTAGGTAGCATATTAGTTTATTTCCAGCATTTCTGTTTTAGCCTTGGCTTCGGCCTAGCTCCCCCGTGAGGTACCTCGAGGGCACTGTGCCCGAGACACGACCACAAGGAGCCAGACCCCTATTTACTTCTGTTGGGTGTGGTTTGTACGTTAGTGTGGTTTGCGTGGTTTGTGAGTGAGATTGAGTGTTCTCTTGTATCGCTCGCGAATTGTAAAGGCCTCACGACCCTGTTAGTGTTTTTGTAATAGGCAGACTTAGTTAGGAATATTTGGGACTCGGGTAACCTACAAGTGTATCTCCCTACCTATTGGGTTTTGCGCCGGGGTCCTGTCCGGCCGGGTAGATCATTGTGTAATTACCTAGGTTTTTCGGTTTTTAGAATAGGCCTCAAGAAGGTCCTGGGAAGTTTAGGATCGCATTGGTCGGATTTTCTTAGGCCAACCGGTGCGGTCCTAACAATTGGTATCAGAGCGAATCTTGAGGAACACCGTCGGTTCGAGCACTTAGACCTACGAGGAAGCTTCATCAACGGCAGTGCAGACGGTCTTCTTTTCGGATTTCCAGAGTGTCAGTGGACTTCTTTTGGTTATCTAGTCAGTCTATTTTCGGTTATCTAGAGCAGATTTTAGTTTTCTGGAGTCCCCACGACTTCCGTCTTCGTACGTGTTTAAGGCTTTGCTTGCTCACTTTTAGCAAGTAGGGGGCTGTACATTCCGTGCACCCGAGGGCAGCCGAGCTCCCGGTTCGTCACCGAGGCACCAGGAGGGTGCGGTGATTTAGGCTTCTAAAAGCCCGGCCGTGGGCGAAGTGGGAGTGCCGAGGCGCTTAGGCGAAGCGCGGCACTAGACGGGCCAACCCGTCTCCCTTGCCTCTAAACGCGCTACCGGCAGCTAGGGCAGCGGCAGCGTAGGGCAGTAGGGCAGAGTCAGTCGGCAGATCAGGTCTTCGGGCAGGGATCAGCCAGCAGTTTAGGAGTCGGACAGCGACTTCACGCTTGAGAGTGGCAGCGTCAGTTTTTTGGAATTTTAGCTAGGATTTCTTTCTTCGGTAGTTCTTTGACATATAACCGCCCTAAACAATTATGGGTAAGTCAAAGAAGCAGTTCAATCCCGACGAGCCTGTCCTTGAGGAGCCCCTCAACGATCAACCTGAGGAAGCTCCAAGCACACAAGCGGGACCAGTTCCCAACTATGCCATGGGCAGAATTTTGAACATTGAAAAAGAGCTGTTGCAAATGAGAAATGATATGAACAAATCCGATCAAGTCCGCAAACGAGAATTGGAAAGACAAAACCGAGAGCGGCAAAATGAGATGGACGAAATTCGCGGTCTTTTGAAACAGTTAGCGACCAACCAGAACCCAGGAGGGGAAAGGACCACTCAGGGTCCGAACAAAGGCAAAGGTGTGTTAGGTGCCCCTACCTACCCCACCGATACTGAGATAGATCCGAACAATCTCTCGCACATCGGAACAAGTACGGAAGGGGGCAGACTTTTACATATGGGTCCCCCGCAAGAGCGACAGCCCATTGAGCCCACTAGCGAATATTATAGAACGCCAAGAGTGCAAAGGTTCGCTAGCAGCAGAATGAATCGCACCTATTACGATTCAGAAGTGGAACAGGACGAATCTCCTCTACGTCCTAGAAGAGCGCAACGTCAGCTTCAAGAAGAGAGGCGAACTCCCACCGTTCGTTATGAGTTTCCCAAATTCAATGGGGAGCACTTACGGGAGTGGCTATTCATGGCCGAGAGGTACTTCTTGTGCCATCGTGTACCCCAAGACGAGTGGATTGAAATTGCCACTGCGAACATGACAGGAGAGGCCACAACCCATTATTTGTGGTTCGATCACAAAACGGCAGATCCAACTTGGGAGAAGTACAAGGCGAGTCTCCAATTACAGTTCGGAGATTCAACATTCATCGATTATGATGAGGACCTCAAGAATCTGGTCCAATCCTCAACCGTTGCAGCCTACCAACGTCAATTTGAGAGGTTGGCTAGCATGGTCCAGTGGCCAGAGAAGGCCCTCATCGGAGCGTTCAAAGGCGGCCTTAAAAGCGAAGTGAAGAGAGAATTGAAAATTCACCGCTTCAACAGGCTGGAAGAATGTTTTGCCATGGCCCGTCTCTACGAGGAGCAAATAGAGGAGAAGAGAGCCGAGAAGAAGGCTCATAAGATGGACAAGCAGAGGAGGAGACCTTCCTACTCCTCTGGTTCTCGATTTAGAGGGAAGGAACCAACTCCCATCCGAAGAGGGAGTGATTATCGGCCACCACAAGGCCCAAACCAAGGGCAAGGCCGAAAACCACCAACGCGTTACCTCACGCCTAAACAGATTGAAGAGTTCAGGCGGAAAGGCCTGTGCTACAGATGTGAGGGAAAGTGGGACAAGAACCATCAGTGCCCAACGTATTACAGGGTACAGGTGGTAAGCGAGGACGAGTCTAGTTCGTGTAGCGATTCGTCTACTACGCCGTATGAGACCAGCTCGTCCTCATCAGATGAGGAAATAGTTATCAAGAGGCGAGCTAAACAAGCCGAGAAAAAGAAAGAAGTCCGAATTGAAGAGACTCCCGCCAAAGAAGAAAAGCCAACCGAGGCAGAGTCTCTGCACTCAATGCAAGATCCCAATAAGCCCAACTCATTCAGGGTATTTGGGAAGATAAACGGACATAAGGTCTTAATTCTGCTTGATAATGGAGCAACCAAGAACTTCCTAACAGAGGAAGCAGCACGAAGATGCAACGTCTCCTTAGAATCAAGCCACCCCCAAACTATAATCGTGGGAGGGGGTATGAGATTAAAGTGCCATAACGAAGGGAAAGGCATAGAAGTTGTGATCAGGAGAAAACCGTTCAAGATCGACTTCTTAGTCATTCCTTTAGATGGAGTGGACCTTATTCTCGGGATGCCATGGTTTTTCACGCTTGGCATCATATCGTGGGATGTGAAGAACTTCAGCATGACCTTCACTCCCGACGGCGACGAAGAGCCCATGACGCTACAGGGCTTAACCAGCACAACTCGTCCCAAGACTGCACTTCGGGCAATTGAAGCCGAGCAGCCCGCGTGCTGGGTAATGGCACTCGCTACTGATGTGCCAGAAAAAGAAGAGCAGAAAGAGATAGTACCAGAACGAATTCAGCTGGTGCTGAATCAATATGAGGACGTCTTTGAGGAGCCAAAAGGGCTTCCACCGCAGAGATCCTATGACCATAGGATCATAATGACTCACGGGGCAGAACCGGTTAATGTGCGCCCCTATAGGTATGGATATAACCAGAAGGCTGAAATCGAGCGTCTGGTTAAAGAAATGTTGGAGAGTGGCATTGTGCAACCAAGTAGCAGCCCTTTCTCTTCACCGGTCCTACTTGTGAAGAAGAAAGACAACACCTGGCGCTTCTGTGTAGATTACCGCGCCCTGAATGAAGCCACCGTGAAGGATAGACATCCCATACCGGTAATTGATGAGTTATTGGATGAACTAGCCGGAGCAACTATTTTCTCCAAGATCGACTTACGAGCCGGCTATCATCAAATTCGTATGTACAAGGATGACGTCCCCAAGACCGCTTTCAGGACGCATGACGGGCACTACGAGTTCCTCGTCATGCCATTTGGTCTAACTAACGCACCAGCAACGTTTCAGAGGTGCATGAACGACGTCTTCAGACATTACCTCCGCGATTTCATCTTAGTTTTCTTTGATGACATCTTAATTTACAGTCAGTCTGAAGAATCACATCAGAAGCATCTCGCTATTGCTCTTCAGGTACTGAGAGATAACCAATTATACGCCAAGATGTCCAAATGCAGCTTTGGACAACCTTCTATTGGTTATCTAGGGCACATAGTGTGCCAACAAGGGGTTCGGGCAGACCCCGAAAAATTAGAAGCCATGCAGAAATGGCCACTGCCTAAGGACTTGAAAGGACTCCGCGGATTCCTCGGTTTGACTGGGTACTATAGGCGTTTTATACAAGGTTATGGTTTGATCGCACAGCCTTTGACCCAGATGCTCAAGAAAGGAGCCTTTCAGTGGTCGGATAAGGCTAGGGCAGCCTTTGAAAAGTTAAAGCTTGCCCTTATGTCTGCGCCCGTTCTTACACTCCCGGATTTCAACCAGCAGTTCACAATAGAGACAGACGCATGTGAGGTTGGAATTGGGGCCGTTCTCAGCCAAGGAGGCCACCCTATCGCTTATATGTCTAAGGCGCTCACAAGTAGAGCGAAGCCTCTCTCTACTTATGAGAAAGAACTACTAGCGATAGTGTTGGCAGTGGAAAAGTGGCGACCCTACCTTATAGGGCGTAGATTCACAGTTAAGACGGACCAAAATTCTCTAAAGTACATGTTAAAGCAGAGAGTATCCACGCCTACCCAACAACGTTGGTTAGCAAAGCTGCTGGGATACGATTTTGAAATAGAGTACAAAAAGGGTCCGGAAAATACAGCGGCCGATTCTCTCTCTCGATTGACTGAGCAGTTCATGACTCTTTCGGTAGTGGAAACTGATGTTTGGGATAGGTTAGCCCAGGAACAACAAGCAGATCAGTCCCTAAGGCTAGTCCGTGCATCAACAGAACAACATCCAGGATCCATTCCCTTCTATACAGTCAGAGGGAATCTATTATATAGAAAGAACCGAGCAGTGGTTCCTCCAGAGTCTGGGCTTAAGCAGGAACTCCTGCGTCATTTCCATGACACCCCTGCCGCGGGTCATGAGGGGGTTTCTAAAACCCTAAGCAGAATTAAAGCCCAATTTTGGTGGCGTGGCATGAAGGCAGAGGTACAAAGGTACATCCGGAGTTGCCTGGTATGCCAGAGGGAAAAGTACGAGGCCATTAGACCTCCCGGACATTTAGTTCCCCTCCCCATACCAGCCAAACCATGGACCGATGTGACCATGGATTTTATTGACGCCATGCCCCGCTCCGAAGGCAAGGAAGCTGTGCTAGTGGTAGTGGACCGTCTGACCAAGTACAGCCACTTCGCTCCCTTGCCTAGGTCGTATCAAGGGCCAATGGTGGCCAGCGTGTACCAGGAGTATGTTGGAAAGCTCCACGGAATGCCACAATCAGTCGTATGTGACAGAGATTCAATTTTCCTTAGCGCATTTTGGCAAGAGTACATGAAGCTTATGGGTACAACGCTCAAGTTTAGTACAGCCCATCACCCACAGACAGACGGGCAGAGCGAAATCGTAAATCGATCTCTTGAAACCTATTTGAGGTGTTTTGCAGGAGAAAGGCCACAGACTTGGGTAAAATTCTTACCTTGGGCAGAGTGGTCTTACAACACCAGTTTACATTCGTCAACAGGAATGACGCCTTTTGAAGGTGTATATGGGACCCCTCCTCCAAGTATCCCTAGATATGAAGGAGGTACAGCAGACGACGACAATGTAGACTGCGAGCTACGCACCCGGGAAGAAGTCCTTGACTCCCTCAAGCAAAACATTGCCAAAGCCCAGAACAGGATGAGACAGGTCTACAACAAAGGGCGAAAAGATCGAGAATTCGAAGTGGGTGATTACGTGTGGTTGAAGAGGTTGCCCCTCAAACAACGATCGTTAATGGGCCAACCCTATTCTAAGCTACTACCAAGGTATTATGGACCGTTTCCGGTATTACAAAAAGTAGGAAAGGCAGCATATCGACTGGGACTTCCGCGGGAAGCAATGGTGCACCCAGTTTTCCATATCACCAGGCTCAAGCCTCATCATGGTGATATTCCTACAATGATCGAGCAGATACCGGAACAGGACAACTTGCCCACTCCCTATCGTATACTCAAACATAGATATGTCCAAAGACAAGGGAGAACACGGCATGAGGTATTAGTGGAATGGGAGGGACCTGACAGAGGAACCTCTTGGGAAGAGTTTGGGTCAGTGGCTCATCGCTTTCCCTCCTCTAGCGCTCGAGGACAAGCGCATTCTAGGGAGGGGGAATCTGTTACGGACCAACTTGTAGGTCCAGACCCAACTCGGCGTGATCAGGCCGAAACCAGTCGGTCAAGACGAAAGGCCTCGGATTTGTGGACACAGGCGCTAAGGCAGCACGAAGAAAGTCCAAGCGAGGCTAAGTCAGCACTCGAGCCAGTTGCAGCGGGCGGCGTGGGAGGAGCAACTAGGTCCGAAAGAGTGCTCAAACCAGGTGGAACTCAAGACGTTCTAGAACCTATTGCGAGGCTCACCGAGCTTGATCAGGTTAATCCGAGCGTGAGTCCAAATTCCCCGAACGCTTGAGCCTATCTAAAGCCGAGAGGCTTAGGTTCAGGTCCGAGCCAATCGGACTTGACCCGTGCTCGAATTTCCGAAGTGTGGGCGGTAACCCACACGAGGTCCCCGCCCTAAGTCCACAAGACTTAGGGACTTTAGCTTTCGATTTTTGAGTTGGGCGCTAGGCCCGGTTTAGGTTGCGTCATCTATTTCAGGTCGACGTCAAGTTTTGTAGTAGAGACCTAGCAAGGCGGGTTGTGCCTTGCGCATTTTTGACATTAGACTAAGTAGCGAGCTAGGTTAACATGTAATTAGGGCTCGCATTATGTTTAGTATATATTCTGTAAACTCAATGTAGAAAGGATCAAAAAATTAATCAAAGATTGGCATTTGGTGTGGCACTCTCTCTCTCCTCGCACGAGGCTTCTCCCCTCTCGTCTCCCACCTTGTTCAACCCGAGAACCAGGCGTCTTCTCCCCCCTCGCGTCCTCTACCTCCACGACGCTTCCGAATCCAGAAATTCCTTGAAGAGCCGCCGTCCGAGACATAGGCATAAGGAAGAAGGCATCGGCGGATCTCCACCACCGGCGGCGATCCCTCCCTTGTCACGTAAGTACCCCCTTTCGAGCTTTTTCAAAGTTCTGAAATCGGTGCCTTTGCCCTGATCACGAGGGTACTGTGAGGCCGATTCCAGCATAGGGAAGATTGAATGCGACGTATCTACCGCCGGCTTCAATTCGACACCGAAGAGGAGACGAATTTCGATCTCTCTCTCGCTGCCCGATTGCTGCATTCTGCCTTAGAACACAGGGCGTCTTCTCTCGGTTCCTCCCTCGGCATACCCGAAGAGGGGAATCAGAATTTGGGCGTTTTCTGTTTTAATCAGAAATTGCAGATCGCGTCGCGGGATTGAAATCAGACGTTTGATCCCTAGTAGGCAGTTGGCCGGATTAGAAAGACAAATCGATAAGAAAATTACAATTTCTAGCGGCCTGTTCTCCCTTTTGATCTGTCGGACCAGAGGCTCAAAAGTTAAGAAATCTCGCTCTCTGGTCGAGATCTGAAGAAGAGGAGTGATCCCCGTGAATCGCCCAGAAAAGAGCTTTCTAAATATCAAAAAGGGGCGAGTTCCGTCGGCTGGATCTCGAGATAGAATCTCGCCGGAAAATTGCTTGAATCCGGCCATCGCTGCTAATTCCGGTGGTCGCCATTGATTCCGGCGTAAGGGACCGAATTGCCCTTCTTCCCTAGTGTTTTAACTAAAATTTTGAAAGGGGTATTACGGTCAATTAAGTTCCGAGCGTTAGCTCAGGCCGCCGGTGCGAATTGGAGCTTCCTCCTCCGTCGCATCTGCCATTTCCGGCAAGTCCACCTCCGTTTCATCTCAGCCTTTAATTTCGACATCTGTCCATCATCCAGCCGCCCATCTGTGCTCTTGTCCCAGCTGCTGCCATCTGTCCCGATTCAGGATCAGCTCGCAATCAGCTGCTCCACCGAATTAGGAAGCAATCTCGCAGCCGCCGCTCCCCTTCCAGCTCCTCGCCATCTCCACCGCGTCAACCCTAACTCGCAAGGATCCTCACACGTTCATCTTGACACGTGTCGCAATCCGAGCCAGCCCTCCGCCACCTCACTCGCCACCTCACCTGCCAGCTACCCACCTTGGTCCCGCATCTCGCCACTTGTCCCCCAGCCAGGCCCTGCGAGATCCCCTTTTCCTATTTCCTTGGATCTTTCCTCCTTAGTTTTAGGAAACTCCTCCACCTCGCGCCATCTTACCTATTCTTCCTCAGCCGTTTCCTCCTTTCCCTCTTGATCCGATCCGCAGTAATCCTCCACCGTAGATCTGGTCCACGTGTCCCCATCTCAGCCTTAGCCTCATCCGAGCTCACACGAGAGCGCCACCTGGCCCTTCGCCCCCAATCTCCTCTCCTTCCTTGTCGCATTTCTCCCTAACCCTTAGGCGAGAATTCGAGCTCCATTCCTAATAGCTAGCATTCTTCTAGCTCTCTCTGTCGTGTCCGTCCGTCTTGCCACGTGGCAAGCATCGGTGCATTCCCTGGGTAAGACCAGCCCAGTCAACCGAACCCACTAGGCAACCTCCTGCACCGAACCCGCACCTAGGCTAAACCTCTACCGAGCCAACCTAGATCGGCATTGACCCTTAGCCTTAGTCAACTAGGTCAGCTAGTCCACCAAGCCCACTTCGTTGGTAGCCTCCCTTAGCGACTCGAGCCTACCTCGAGTGACCCTTGACCTACTTGACCCGGACCCATTGACTCGGTCCATTTAGTCAACCACCTAGTTAGTTGAACCTTCCGCACTTGGTCAGCTTTGACCAGCACCGTGAGCTTAGGCTCGACCTTAACCTCCCTTACTGAACCAACCTATTAGCTAGGTCAACCCGTGACTGAACCTAAACCCTGTTTGACTGAGCCTACCCTGACCCGAACCTGCTTGACTAGACCTACCACCTAGTAGAGCCCAACCGAACCCAGCCAACCCAGCCTTAGCTAGGATTAGGCTCAGCCGGCTCGCCGGCCCTTACAACGGCCCCTGCCTCTTCGTCGGCATCCACTGGCGCCCGTGGCCGAGCCACACTCCGGAGTTAGGCAGGCAGGCGCTGTCGCTGTGACAGCAGCCCCCCTCGGCAGTCCAGGCGACCCTTCCGGCCCTGTTCCGTCTTCTTCAGTGCAGCAGCAGCACATCGGCAGCAGACGCCAGGCGACCTCGTCCTGATCGGCGACCCTCGATCAGACAGCAGACGATCGCTCCCGGCATCCTCGACGGCACGACCGTAGCAGTTCGAGACAGCGTCCTCGTTCCCGGCGCGCGTCTGCCTCTAGGCCCAGCGAGTGTCAGCAGCGGTCTTGGCTCGACGTTAGCGCTGCTACCGCAGAATTCATCGCGGCAACAGCGCAGCGGCCACCGTAAACGAGCAGCGACCAGACCTCGGCAGTCAACCCGTCCACCAGCGTGCGGCCTACCTTCAGCGTCTTCAGGCAGCGGTCAGCCCGAGCAGCAGGCTACGTGGAGGCACACCTCAGTCGGTCTTCCTGTTCTGTGAGCTGCAGTGCTCGGGGGCAGGTCATCACCCCGAGACCTATCCGGCTACGCCAAGGGCGATCCTTGGCCGGTATCGTCTCCTATCCCCTTGTAGCTTCGGGCGGGATTTGCTTTCAGTCGTAGGTAGCATATTAGTTTATTTCCAGCATTTCTGTTTTAGCCTTGGCTTCGGCCTAGCTCCCCCGTGAGGTACCTCGAGGGCACTGTGCCCGAGACACGACCACAAGGAGCCAGACCCCCTATTTACTTCTGTTGGGTGTGGTTTGTACGTTAGTGTGGTTTGCGTGGTTTGTGAGTGAGATTGAGTGTTCTCTTGTATCGCTCGCGAATTGTAAAGGCCTCACGACCCTGTTAGTGTTTTTGTAATAGGCAGACTTAGTTAGGAATATTTGGGACTCGGGTAACCTACAAGTGTATCTCCCTACCTATTGGGTTTTGCGCCGGGGTCCTGTCCGGCCGGGTAGATCATTGTGTAATTACCTAGGTTTTTCGGTTTTTAGAATAGGCCTCAAGAAGGTCCTGGGAAGTTTAGGATCGCATTGGTCGGATTTTCTTAGGCCAACCGGTGCGGTCCTAACAGAGGCCGAGAAGAAGGCAGTCGCACCGCGTGGACTACAAATGGCTGACGGACCAACTTGTAGGTCCAGACCCAACTCGGCGTGATCAGGCCGAAACCAGTCGGTCAAGACGAAAGGCCTCGGATTTGTGGACACAGGCGCTAAGGCAGCACGAAGAAAGTCCAAGCGAGGCTAAGTCAGCACTCGAGCCAGTTGCAGCGGGCGGCGTGGGAGGAGCAACTAGGTCCGAAAGAGTGCTCAAACCAGGTGGAACTCAAGACGTTCTAGAACCTATTGCGAGGCTCACCGAGCTTGATCAGGTTAATCCGAGCGTGAGTCCAAATTCCCCGAACGCTTGAGCCTATCTAAAGCCGAGAGGCTTAGGTTCAGGTCCGAGCCAATCGGACTTGACCCGTGCTCGAATTTCCGAAGTGTGGGCGGTAACCCACACGAGGTCCCCGCCCTAAGTCCACAAGACTTAGGGACTTTAGCTTTCGATTTTTGAGTTGGGCGCTAGGCCCGGTTTAGGTTGCGTCATCTATTTCAGGTCGACGTCAAGTTTTGTAGTAGAGACCTAGCAAGGCGGGTTGTGCCTTGCGCATTTTTGACATTAGACTAAGTAGCGAGCTAGGTTAACATGTAATTAGGGCTCGCATTATGTTTAGTATATATTCTGTAAACTCAATGTAGAAAGGATCAAAAAATTAATCAAAGATTGGCATTTGGTGTGGCACTCTCTCTCTCCTCGCACGAGGCTTCTCCCCTCTCGTCTCCCACCTTGTTCAACCCGAGAACCAGGCGTCTTCTCCCCCTCGCGTCCTCTACCTCCACGACGCTTCCGAATCCAGAAATTCCTTGAAGAGCCGCCGTCCGAGACATAGGCATAAGGAAGAAGGCATCGGCGGATCTCCACCACCGGCGGCGATCCCTCCCTTGTCACGTAAGTACCCCCTTTCGAGCTTTTTCAAAGTTCTGAAATCGGTGCCTTTGCCCTGATCACGAGGGTACTGTGAGGCCGATTCCAGCATAGGGAAGATTGAATGCGACGTATCTACCGCCGGCTTCAATTCGACACCGAAGAGGAGACGAATTTCGATCTCTCTCTCGCTGCCCGATTGCTGCATTCTGCCTTAGAACACAGGGCGTCTTCTCTCGGTTCCTCCCTCGGCATACCCGAAGAGGGGAATCAGAATTTGGGCGTTTTCTGTTTTAATCAGAAATTGCAGATCGCGTCGCGGGATTGAAATCAGACGTTTGATCCCTAGTAGGCAGTTGGCCGGATTAGAAAGACAAATCGATAAGAAAATTACAATTTCTAGCGGCCTGTTCTCCCTTTTGATCTGTCGGACCAGAGGCTCAAAAGTTAAGAAATCTCGCTCTCTGGTCGAGATCTGAAGAAGAGGAGTGATCCCCGTGAATCGCCCAGAAAAGAGCTTTCTAAATATCAAAAAGGGGCGAGTTCCGTCGGCTGGATCTCGAGATAGAATCTCGCCGGAAAATTGCTTGAATCCGGCCATCGCTGCTAATTCCGGTGGTCGCCATTGATTCCGGCGTAAGGGACCGAATTGCCCTTCTTCCCTAGTGTTTTAACTAAAATTTTGAAAGGGGTATTACGGTCAATTAAGTTCCGAGCGTTAGCTCAGGCCGCCGGTGCGAATTGGAGCTTCCTCCTCCGTCGCATCTGCCATTTCCGGCAAGTCCACCTCCGTTTCATCTCAGCCTTTAATTTCGACATCTGTCCATCATCCAGCCGCCCATCTGTGCTCTTGTCCCAGCTGCTGCCATCTGTCCCGATTCAGGATCAGCTCGCAATCAGCTGCTCCACCGAATTAGGAAGCAATCTCGCAGCCGCCGCTCCCCTTCCAGCTCCTCGCCATCTCCACCGCGTCAACCCTAACTCGCAAGGATCCTCACACGTTCATCTTGACACGTGTCGCAATCCGAGCCAGCCCTCCGCCACCTCACTCGCCACCTCACCTGCCAGCTACCCACCTTGGTCCCGCATCTCGCCACTTGTCCCCCAGCCAGGCCCTGCGAGATCCCCTTTTCCTATTTCCTTGGATCTTTCCTCCTTAGTTTTAGGAAACTCCTCCACCTCGCGCCATCTTACCTATTCTTCCTCAGCCGTTTCCTCCTTTCCCTCTTGATCCGATCCGCAGTAATCCTCCACCGTAGATCTGGTCCACGTGTCCCCATCTCAGCCTTAGCCTCATCCGAGCTCACACGAGAGCGCCACCTGGCCCTTCGCCCCCAATCTCCTCTCCTTCCTTGTCGCATTTCTCCCTAACCCTTAGGCGAGAATTCGAGCTCCATTCCTAATAGCTAGCATTCTTCTAGCTCTCTCTGTCGTGTCCGTCCGTCTTGCCACGTGGCAAGCATCGGTGCATTCCCTGGGTAAGACCAGCCCAGTCAACCGAACCCACTAGGCAACCTCCTGCACCGAACCCGCACCTAGGCTAAACCTCTACCGAGCCAACCTAGATCGGCATTGACCCTTAGCCTTAGTCAACTAGGTCAGCTAGTCCACCAAGCCCACTTCGTTGGTAGCCTCCCTTAGCGACTCGAGCCTACCTCGAGTGACCCTTGACCTACTTGACCCGGACCCATTGACTCGGTCCATTTAGTCAACCACCTAGTTAGTTGAACCTTCCGCACTTGGTCAGCTTTGACCAGCACCGTGAGCTTAGGCTCGACCTTAACCTCCCTTACTGAACCAACCTATTAGCTAGGTCAACCCGTGACTGAACCTAAACCCTGTTTGACTGAGCCTACCCTGACCCGAACCTGCTTGACTAGACCTACCACCTAGTAGAGCCCAACCGAACCCAGCCAACCCAGCCTTAGCTAGGATTAGGCTCAGCCGGCTCGCCGGCCCTTACAACGGCCCCTGCCTCTTCGTCGGCATCCACTGGCGCCCGTGGCCGAGCCACACTCCGGAGTTAGGCAGGCAGGCGCTGTCGCTGTGACAGCAGCCCCCCTCGGCAGTCCAGGCGACCCTTCCGGCCCTGTTCCGTCTTCTTCAGTGCAGCAGCAGCACATCGGCAGCAGACGCCAGGCGACCTCGTCCTGATCGGCGACCCTCGATCAGACAGCAGACGATCGCTCCCGGCATCCTCGACGGCACGACCGTAGCAGTTCGAGACAGCGTCCTCGTTCCCGGCGCGCGTCTGCCTCTAGGCCCAGCGAGTGTCAGCAGCGGTCTTGGCTCGACGTTAGCGCTGCTACCGCAGAATTCATCGCGGCAACAGCGCAGCGGCCACCGTAAACGAGCAGCGACCAGACCTCGGCAGTCAACCCGTCCACCAGCGTGCGGCCTACCTTCAGCGTCTTCAGGCAGCGGTCAGCCCGAGCAGCAGGCTACGTGGAGGCACACCTCAGTCGGTCTTCCTGTTCTGTGAGCTGCAGTGCTCGGGGGCAGGTCATCACCCCGAGACCTATCCGGCTACGCCAAGGGCGATCCTTGGCCGGTATCGTCTCCTATCCCCCTTGTAGCTTCGGGCGGGATTTGCTTTCAGTCGTAGGTAGCATATTAGTTTATTTCCAGCATTTCTGTTTTAGCCTTGGCTTCGGCCTAGCTCCCCCGTGAGGTACCTCGAGGGCACTGTGCCCGAGACACGACCACAAGGAGCCAGACCCCCTATTTACTTCTGTTGGGTGTGGTTTGTACGTTAGTGTGGTTTGCGTGGTTTGTGAGTGAGATTGAGTGTTCTCTTGTATCGCTCGCGAATTGTAAAGGCCTCACGACCCTGTTAGTGTTTTTGTAATAGGCAGACTTAGTTAGGAATATTTGGGACTCGGGTAACCTACAAGTGTATCTCCCTACCTATTGGGTTTTGCGCCGGGGTCCTGTCCGGCCGGGTAGATCATTGTGTAATTACCTAGGTTTTTCGGTTTTTAGAATAGGCCTCAAGAAGGTCCTGGGAAGTTTAGGATCGCATTGGTCGGATTTTCTTAGGCCAACCGGTGCGGTCCTAACAATTGGTATCAGAGCGAATCTTGAGGAACACCGTCGGTTCGAGCACTTAGACCTACGAGGAAGCTTCATCAACGGCAGTGCAGACGGTCTTCTTTTCGGATTTCCAGAGTGTCAGTGGACTTCTTTTGGTTATCTAGTCAGTCTATTTTCGGTTATCTAGAGCAGATTTTAGTTTTCTGGAGTCCCCACGACTTCCGTCTTCGTACGTGTTTAAGGCTTTGCTTGCTCACTTTTAGCAAGTAGGGGGCTGTACATTCCGTGCACCCGAGGGCAGCCGAGCTCCCGGTTCGTCACCGAGGCACCAGGAGGGTGCGGTGATTTAGGCTTCTAAAAGCCCGGCCGTGGGCGAAGTGGGAGTGCCGAGGCGCTTAGGCGAAGCGCGGCACTAGACGGGCCAACCCGTCTCCCTTGCCTCTAAACGCGCTACCGGCAGCTAGGGCAGCGGCAGCGTAGGGCAGTAGGGCAGAGTCAGTCGGCAGATCAGGTCTTCGGGCAGGGATCAGCCAGCAGTTTAGGAGTCGGACAGCGACTTCACGCTTGAGAGTGGCAGCGTCAGTTTTTTGGAATTTTAGCTAGGATTTCTTTCTTCGGTAGTTCTTTGACATATAACCGCCCTAAACAATTATGGGTAAGTCAAAGAAGCAGTTCAATCCCGACGAGCCTGTCCTTGAGGAGCCCCTCAACGATCAACCTGAGGAAGCTCCAAGCACACAAGCGGGACCAGTTCCCAACTATGCCATGGGCAGAATTTTGAACATTGAAAAAGAGCTGTTGCAAATGAGAAATGATATGAACAAATCCGATCAAGTCCGCAAACGAGAATTGGAAAGACAAAACCGAGAGCGGCAAAATGAGATGGACGAAATTCGCGGTCTTTTGAAACAGTTAGCGACCAACCAGAACCCAGGAGGGGAAAGGACCACTCAGGGTCCGAACAAAGGCAAAGGTGTGTTAGGTGCCCCTACCTACCCCACCGATACTGAGATAGATCCGAACAATCTCTCGCACATCGGAACAAGTACGGAAGGGGGCAGACTTTTACATATGGGTCCCCCGCAAGAGCGACAGCCCATTGAGCCCACTAGCGAATATTATAGAACGCCAAGAGTGCAAAGGTTCGCTAGCAGCAGAATGAATCGCACCTATTACGATTCAGAAGTGGAACAGGACGAATCTCCTCTACGTCCTAGAAGAGCGCAACGTCAGCTTCAAGAAGAGAGGCGAACTCCCACCGTTCGTTATGAGTTTCCCAAATTCAATGGGGAGCACTTACGGGAGTGGCTATTCATGGCCGAGAGGTACTTCTTGTGCCATCGTGTACCCCAAGACGAGTGGATTGAAATTGCCACTGCGAACATGACAGGAGAGGCCACAACCCATTATTTGTGGTTCGATCACAAAACGGCAGATCCAACTTGGGAGAAGTACAAGGCGAGTCTCCAATTACAGTTCGGAGATTCAACATTCATCGATTATGATGAGGACCTCAAGAATCTGGTCCAATCCTCAACCGTTGCAGCCTACCAACGTCAATTTGAGAGGTTGGCTAGCATGGTCCAGTGGCCAGAGAAGGCCCTCATCGGAGCGTTCAAAGGCGGCCTTAAAAGCGAAGTGAAGAGAGAATTGAAAATTCACCGCTTCAACAGGCTGGAAGAATGTTTTGCCATGGCCCGTCTCTACGAGGAGCAAATAGAGGAGAAGAGAGCCGAGAAGAAGGCTCATAAGATGGACAAGCAGAGGAGGAGACCTTCCTACTCCTCTGGTTCTCGATTTAGAGGGAAGGAACCAACTCCCATCCGAAGAGGGAGTGATTATCGGCCACCACAAGGCCCAAACCAAGGGCAAGGCCGAAAACCACCAACGCGTTACCTCACGCCTAAACAGATTGAAGAGTTCAGGCGGAAAGGCCTGTGCTACAGATGTGAGGGAAAGTGGGACAAGAACCATCAGTGCCCAACGTATTACAGGGTACAGGTGGTAAGCGAGGACGAGTCTAGTTCGTGTAGCGATTCGTCTACTACGCCGTATGAGACCAGCTCGTCCTCATCAGATGAGGAAATAGTTATCAAGAGGCGAGCTAAACAAGCCGAGAAAAAGAAAGAAGTCCGAATTGAAGAGACTCCCGCCAAAGAAGAAAAGCCAACCGAGGCAGAGTCTCTGCACTCAATGCAAGATCCCAATAAGCCCAACTCATTCAGGGTATTTGGGAAGATAAACGGACATAAGGTCTTAATTCTGCTTGATAATGGAGCAACCAAGAACTTCCTAACAGAGGAAGCAGCACGAAGATGCAACGTCTCCTTAGAATCAAGCCACCCCCAAACTATAATCGTGGGAGGGGGTATGAGATTAAAGTGCCATAACGAAGGGAAAGGCATAGAAGTTGTGATCAGGAGAAAACCGTTCAAGATCGACTTCTTAGTCATTCCTTTAGATGGAGTGGACCTTATTCTCGGGATGCCATGGTTTTTCACGCTTGGCATCATATCGTGGGATGTGAAGAACTTCAGCATGACCTTCACTCCCGACGGCGACGAAGAGCCCATGACGCTACAGGGCTTAACCAGCACAACTCGTCCCAAGACTGCACTTCGGGCAATTGAAGCCGAGCAGCCCGCGTGCTGGGTAATGGCACTCGCTACTGATGTGCCAGAAAAAGAAGAGCAGAAAGAGATAGTACCAGAACGAATTCAGCTGGTGCTGAATCAATATGAGGACGTCTTTGAGGAGCCAAAAGGGCTTCCACCGCAGAGATCCTATGACCATAGGATCATAATGACTCACGGGGCAGAACCGGTTAATGTGCGCCCCTATAGGTATGGATATAACCAGAAGGCTGAAATCGAGCGTCTGGTTAAAGAAATGTTGGAGAGTGGCATTGTGCAACCAAGTAGCAGCCCTTTCTCTTCACCGGTCCTACTTGTGAAGAAGAAAGACAACACCTGGCGCTTCTGTGTAGATTACCGCGCCCTGAATGAAGCCACCGTGAAGGATAGACATCCCATACCGGTAATTGATGAGTTATTGGATGAACTAGCCGGAGCAACTATTTTCTCCAAGATCGACTTACGAGCCGGCTATCATCAAATTCGTATGTACAAGGATGACGTCCCCAAGACCGCTTTCAGGACGCATGACGGGCACTACGAGTTCCTCGTCATGCCATTTGGTCTAACTAACGCACCAGCAACGTTTCAGAGGTGCATGAACGACGTCTTCAGACATTACCTCCGCGATTTCATCTTAGTTTTCTTTGATGACATCTTAATTTACAGTCAGTCTGAAGAATCACATCAGAAGCATCTCGCTATTGCTCTTCAGGTACTGAGAGATAACCAATTATACGCCAAGATGTCCAAATGCAGCTTTGGACAACCTTCTATTGGTTATCTAGGGCACATAGTGTGCCAACAAGGGGTTCGGGCAGACCCCGAAAAATTAGAAGCCATGCAGAAATGGCCACTGCCTAAGGACTTGAAAGGACTCCGCGGATTCCTCGGTTTGACTGGGTACTATAGGCGTTTTATACAAGGTTATGGTTTGATCGCACAGCCTTTGACCCAGATGCTCAAGAAAGGAGCCTTTCAGTGGTCGGATAAGGCTAGGGCAGCCTTTGAAAAGTTAAAGCTTGCCCTTATGTCTGCGCCCGTTCTTACACTCCCGGATTTCAACCAGCAGTTCACAATAGAGACAGACGCATGTGAGGTTGGAATTGGGGCCGTTCTCAGCCAAGGAGGCCACCCTATCGCTTATATGTCTAAGGCGCTCACAAGTAGAGCGAAGCCTCTCTCTACTTATGAGAAAGAACTACTAGCGATAGTGTTGGCAGTGGAAAAGTGGCGACCCTACCTTATAGGGCGTAGATTCACAGTTAAGACGGACCAAAATTCTCTAAAGTACATGTTAAAGCAGAGAGTATCCACGCCTACCCAACAACGTTGGTTAGCAAAGCTGCTGGGATACGATTTTGAAATAGAGTACAAAAAGGGTCCGGAAAATACAGCGGCCGATTCTCTCTCTCGATTGACTGAGCAGTTCATGACTCTTTCGGTAGTGGAAACTGATGTTTGGGATAGGTTAGCCCAGGAACAACAAGCAGATCAGTCCCTAAGGCTAGTCCGTGCATCAACAGAACAACATCCAGGATCCATTCCCTTCTATACAGTCAGAGGGAATCTATTATATAGAAAGAACCGAGCAGTGGTTCCTCCAGAGTCTGGGCTTAAGCAGGAACTCCTGCGTCATTTCCATGACACCCCTGCCGCGGGTCATGAGGGGGTTTCTAAAACCCTAAGCAGAATTAAAGCCCAATTTTGGTGGCGTGGCATGAAGGCAGAGGTACAAAGGTACATCCGGAGTTGCCTGGTATGCCAGAGGGAAAAGTACGAGGCCATTAGACCTCCCGGACATTTAGTTCCCCTCCCCATACCAGCCAAACCATGGACCGATGTGACCATGGATTTTATTGACGCCATGCCCCGCTCCGAAGGCAAGGAAGCTGTGCTAGTGGTAGTGGACCGTCTGACCAAGTACAGCCACTTCGCTCCCTTGCCTAGGTCGTATCAAGGGCCAATGGTGGCCAGCGTGTACCAGGAGTATGTTGGAAAGCTCCACGGAATGCCACAATCAGTCGTATGTGACAGAGATTCAATTTTCCTTAGCGCATTTTGGCAAGAGTACATGAAGCTTATGGGTACAACGCTCAAGTTTAGTACAGCCCATCACCCACAGACAGACGGGCAGAGCGAAATCGTAAATCGATCTCTTGAAACCTATTTGAGGTGTTTTGCAGGAGAAAGGCCACAGACTTGGGTAAAATTCTTACCTTGGGCAGAGTGGTCTTACAACACCAGTTTACATTCGTCAACAGGAATGACGCCTTTTGAAGGTGTATATGGGACCCCTCCTCCAAGTATCCCTAGATATGAAGGAGGTACAGCAGACGACGACAATGTAGACTGCGAGCTACGCACCCGGGAAGAAGTCCTTGACTCCCTCAAGCAAAACATTGCCAAAGCCCAGAACAGGATGAGACAGGTCTACAACAAAGGGCGAAAAGATCGAGAATTCGAAGTGGGTGATTACGTGTGGTTGAAGAGGTTGCCCCTCAAACAACGATCGTTAATGGGCCAACCCTATTCTAAGCTACTACCAAGGTATTATGGACCGTTTCCGGTATTACAAAAAGTAGGAAAGGCAGCATATCGACTGGGACTTCCGCGGGAAGCAATGGTGCACCCAGTTTTCCATATCACCAGGCTCAAGCCTCATCATGGTGATATTCCTACAATGATCGAGCAGATACCGGAACAGGACAACTTGCCCACTCCCTATCGTATACTCAAACATAGATATGTCCAAAGACAAGGGAGAACACGGCATGAGGTATTAGTGGAATGGGAGGGACCTGACAGAGGAACCTCTTGGGAAGAGTTTGGGTCAGTGGCTCATCGCTTTCCCTCCTCTAGCGCTCGAGGACAAGCGCATTCTAGGGAGGGGGAATCTGTTACGGACCAACTTGTAGGTCCAGACCCAACTCGGCGTGATCAGGCCGAAACCAGTCGGTCAAGACGAAAGGCCTCGGATTTGTGGACACAGGCGCTAAGGCAGCACGAAGAAAGTCCAAGCGAGGCTAAGTCAGCACTCGAGCCAGTTGCAGCGGGCGGCGTGGGAGGAGCAACTAGGTCCGAAAGAGTGCTCAAACCAGGTGGAACTCAAGACGTTCTAGAACCTATTGCGAGGCTCACCGAGCTTGATCAGGTTAATCCGAGCGTGAGTCCAAATTCCCCGAACGCTTGAGCCTATCTAAAGCCGAGAGGCTTAGGTTCAGGTCCGAGCCAATCGGACTTGACCCGTGCTCGAATTTCCGAAGTGTGGGCGGTAACCCACACGAGGTCCCCGCCCTAAGTCCACAAGACTTAGGGACTTTAGCTTTCGATTTTTGAGTTGGGCGCTAGGCCCGGTTTAGGTTGCGTCATCTATTTCAGGTCGACGTCAAGTTTTGTAGTAGAGACCTAGCAAGGCGGGTTGTGCCTTGCGCATTTTTGACATTAGACTAAGTAGCGAGCTAGGTTAACATGTAATTAGGGCTCGCATTATGTTTAGTATATATTCTGTAAACTCAATGTAGAAAGGATCAAAAAATTAATCAAAGATTGGCATTTGGTGTGGCACTCTCTCTCTCCTCGCACGAGGCTTCTCCCCTCTCGTCTCCCACCTTGTTCAACCCGAGAACCAGGCGTCTTCTCCCCCCTCGCGTCCTCTACCTCCACGACGCTTCCGAATCCAGAAATTCCTTGAAGAGCCGCCGTCCGAGACATAGGCATAAGGAAGAAGGCATCGGCGGATCTCCACCACCGGCGGCGATCCCTCCCTTGTCACGTAAGTACCCCCTTTCGAGCTTTTTCAAAGTTCTGAAATCGGTGCCTTTGCCCTGATCACGAGGGTACTGTGAGGCCGATTCCAGCATAGGGAAGATTGAATGCGACGTATCTACCGCCGGCTTCAATTCGACACCGAAGAGGAGACGAATTTCGATCTCTCTCTCGCTGCCCGATTGCTGCATTCTGCCTTAGAACACAGGGCGTCTTCTCTCGGTTCCTCCCTCGGCATACCCGAAGAGGGGAATCAGAATTTGGGCGTTTTCTGTTTTAATCAGAAATTGCAGATCGCGTCGCGGGATTGAAATCAGACGTTTGATCCCTAGTAGGCAGTTGGCCGGATTAGAAAGACAAATCGATAAGAAAATTACAATTTCTAGCGGCCTGTTCTCCCTTTTGATCTGTCGGACCAGAGGCTCAAAAGTTAAGAAATCTCGCTCTCTGGTCGAGATCTGAAGAAGAGGAGTGATCCCCGTGAATCGCCCAGAAAAGAGCTTTCTAAATATCAAAAAGGGGCGAGTTCCGTCGGCTGGATCTCGAGATAGAATCTCGCCGGAAAATTGCTTGAATCCGGCCATCGCTGCTAATTCCGGTGGTCGCCATTGATTCCGGCGTAAGGGACCGAATTGCCCTTCTTCCCTAGTGTTTTAACTAAAATTTTGAAAGGGGTATTACGGTCAATTAAGTTCCGAGCGTTAGCTCAGGCCGCCGGTGCGAATTGGAGCTTCCTCCTCCGTCGCATCTGCCATTTCCGGCAAGTCCACCTCCGTTTCATCTCAGCCTTTAATTTCGACATCTGTCCATCATCCAGCCGCCCATCTGTGCTCTTGTCCCAGCTGCTGCCATCTGTCCCGATTCAGGATCAGCTCGCAATCAGCTGCTCCACCGAATTAGGAAGCAATCTCGCAGCCGCCGCTCCCCTTCCAGCTCCTCGCCATCTCCACCGCGTCAACCCTAACTCGCAAGGATCCTCACACGTTCATCTTGACACGTGTCGCAATCCGAGCCAGCCCTCCGCCACCTCACTCGCCACCTCACCTGCCAGCTACCCACCTTGGTCCCGCATCTCGCCACTTGTCCCCCAGCCAGGCCCTGCGAGATCCCCTTTTCCTATTTCCTTGGATCTTTCCTCCTTAGTTTTAGGAAACTCCTCCACCTCGCGCCATCTTACCTATTCTTCCTCAGCCGTTTCCTCCTTTCCCTCTTGATCCGATCCGCAGTAATCCTCCACCGTAGATCTGGTCCACGTGTCCCCATCTCAGCCTTAGCCTCATCCGAGCTCACACGAGAGCGCCACCTGGCCCTTCGCCCCCAATCTCCTCTCCTTCCTTGTCGCATTTCTCCCTAACCCTTAGGCGAGAATTCGAGCTCCATTCCTAATAGCTAGCATTCTTCTAGCTCTCTCTGTCGTGTCCGTCCGTCTTGCCACGTGGCAAGCATCGGTGCATTCCCTGGGTAAGACCAGCCCAGTCAACCGAACCCACTAGGCAACCTCCTGCACCGAACCCGCACCTAGGCTAAACCTCTACCGAGCCAACCTAGATCGGCATTGACCCTTAGCCTTAGTCAACTAGGTCAGCTAGTCCACCAAGCCCACTTCGTTGGTAGCCTCCCTTAGCGACTCGAGCCTACCTCGAGTGACCCTTGACCTACTTGACCCGGACCCATTGACTCGGTCCATTTAGTCAACCACCTAGTTAGTTGAACCTTCCGCACTTGGTCAACTTTGACCAGCACCGTGAGCTTAGGCTCGACCTTAACCTCCCTTACTGAACCAACCTATTAGCTAGGTCAACCCGTGACTGAACCTAAACCCTGTTTGACTGAGCCTACCCTGACCCGAACCTGCTTGACTAGACCTACCACCTAGTAGAGCCCAACCGAACCAGCCAACCCAGCCTTAGCTAGGATTAGGTTCAGCCGGCTCGCCGGCCCTTACAACGGCCCCTGCCTCTTCGTCGGCATCCACCGGCGCCCGTGGCCGAGCCACACTCCGGAGTTAGGCAGGCAGGCGCTGTCGCTGTGACAGCAGCCCCCCTCGGCAGTCCAGGCGGCCCTTCCGGCCCTGTTCCGTCTTCTTCAGTGCAGCAGCAGCACATCGGCAGCAGACGCCAGGCGACCTCGTCCTGATCGGCGACCCTCGATCAGACAGCAGACGATCGCTCCCGGCATCCTCGACGGCACGACCGTAGCAGTTCGAGACAGCGTCCTCGTTCCCGGCGCGCGTCTGCCTCTAGGCCCAGCGAGTGTCAGCAGCGGTCTTGGCTCGACGTTAGCGCTGCTACCGCAGAATTCATCGCGGCAACAGCGCAGCGGCCACCGTAAACGAGCAGCGACCAGACCTCGGCAGTCAACCCGTCCACCAGCGTGCGGCCTACCTTCAGCGTCTTCAGGCAGCGGTCAGCCCGAGCAGCAGGCTACGTGGAGGCACACCTCAGTCGGTCTTCCTGTTCTGTGAGCTGCAGTGCTCGGGGGCAGGTCATCACCCCGAGACCTATCCGGCTACGCCAAGGGCGATCCTTGGCCGGTATCGTCTCCTATCCCCCTTGTAGCTTCGGGCGGGATTTGCTTTCAGTCGTAGGTAGCATATTAGTTTATTTCCAGCATTTCTGTTTTAGCCTTGGCTTCGGCCTAGCTCCCCCGTGAGGTACCTCGAGGGCACTGTGCCCGAGACACGACCACAAGGAGCCAGACCCCCTATTTACTTCTGTTGGGTGTGGTTTGTACGTTAGTGTGGTTTGCGTGGTTTGTGAGTGAGATTGAGTGTTCTCTTGTATCGCTCGCGAATTGTAAAGGCCTCACGACCCTGTTAGTGTTTTTGTAGTAGGCAGACTTAGTTAGGAATATTTGGGACTCGGGTAACCTACAAGTGTATCTCCCTACCTATTGGGTTTTGCGCCGGGGTCCTGTCCGGCCGGGGTAGATCATTGGTGTAATTACCTAGGTTTTTCGGTTTTTTAGAATAGGCCTCAAGAAGGTCCTGGGAAGTTTAGGATCGCATTGGTCGGATTTTCTTAGGCCAACCGGTGTGGTCCTAACAGGATCCTCGTTAAGGGGTTTAGATTGTACTCATTCCAATTACCAGACTCGAAGAGCCCGGTATTGTTATGTATTGTCACTACCTCCCCGTGTCAGGATTGGGTAATTTGCGCGCCTGCTGCCTTCCTTGGATGTGGTAGCCGTTTCTCAGGCTCCCTCTCCGGAATCGAACCCTAATTCTCCGTCACCCGTCACTACCATGGTAGGCCACTATCCTACCATCGAAAGTTGATAGGGCAGAAATTTGAATGATGCGTCGCCGGCACGAAGGCCGTGCGATCCGTCGAGTTATCATGAATCACCAAAACATCGAGCAAAGCCCGCATTGGCCTTTTATCTAATAAATGCGACCCTTCCAGAAGTCGGGGTGTGGTGCACGTATTAGCTCTAGCTTTACTACGGTTATCCGAGTAGCAAATACCATCAAACAAACTATAACTGATTTAATGAGCCATTCGCAGTTTCACAGTCTGAATTAGTTCATACTTACACATGCATGGCTTAATCTTTGAGACAAGCATATGACTACTGGCAGGATCAACCAGGTAGCAACACATCGACAACGTCAGAGGCCCCGGCCACAAAAGAACCGATAGCTACCGACGGTCAATCATCGTTTCGTTTTTGACATCACTGCGGACGACGTTTTA
>NW_022205224.1:30000-36002 GCF_008831285.2 Nymphaea colorata
TTCTGAAATCGGTGCCTTTGCCCTGATCACGAGGGTACTGTGAGGCCGATTCCAGCATAGGGAAGATTGAAGGCGACGGACTACCGCCGGCTTCAATTCGACACCGAAGAGGAGACGAATCTCGATCTCTCTCTCGCTGCCCGATTGCTGCATTCTGCCTTAGAACACAGGGCGTCTTCACTCGGTTCCTCCCTCGGCATACCCGAAGAGGGGAATCAATATTTGGGCGTTTTCTGTTCTAATCAGAAATTGCAGATCGCGTCGCGGGATTGGAATCAGACGTTTGATCCCTAGTAGGGAGTTGGCCGGATTAGAAAGACAAAACGATAAGAAAATTACAATTTCTAGCGGCCTGTCCTCCCCTTTTGATCTGTCAGACCAGAGGCTCAAAAGTTACGAAATCTCGCTCTCTGGTCGAGATCTGAAGAAGAGGAGTGATCCCCGTGAATCGCCCAGAAAAGAGCTTTCTAATTATCAAAAAGGGGCGAATTCTGTCGGCTGGATCTCGAGATAGAATCTCGCCGGAAAATTGCTTGAATCCGGCCATCGCTGATAATTCCGGTGGTCGCCATTGATTCCGGTGTTAAGGACCGAATTGCCCTCCTTCCCTAGTGTTTTAATTAAAAATCTGTAAGGGGTATATCGGTCACGGGACTCTCGGATCAAGTTCTGGCCGCCGGCGTGAAGTGGAAGATTCCGACGAGGCCTAGCATCCGATTCCGGTAAGTCCTTCTCCGTTCCATCCTAGCCCTTCGTTTCAACACCTGTCAGCCCTCCAGCCGTTCATCTGAGCCCTTGTCCCAGCTGCTGCCATCTGTCCCGATCCAGGATCAGCTCGCCATCAGCTGCTCCACCAAATCAGGAAGCAATCCCGCAGCCGCAGCCCCCCTCCAGCTCCTCGCCATCTCCACCGCGTCAACCCTAAATCGCAAGGATTCTCACGCGTTCATCTTGACACGTGTTGCAATCCAAGCCAGCCTTCCGCCACCTCACTCGCCACCTCACCTGCCAGCTCCCCCCTCGGTCCCGCCTTCTGCCACTTGTCCTCAAGCCAGGCCCCGCGAGATCCCCTTTCCCTATTCCCTCGGATCTTGCCTCCTTAGACTTAGGAAATTCCTCCACCTCGCGCAACCTTACCTATTCTTCCTCAGCCGTTTCCTTCTTTTCCTCTTGATCTGACCCGCAGCAATCCTCCACCGTAGATCTGGTCCACGTGTCCCCATCTCAGCCCTAGCCCCATCCGAGTTAGCACGAGAGTGCCACCTGGCCCTTCGCCCCCAATCTCCTCTCCTTCCTTGTCGCATTTCTCCCTAACCCTTAGGCGAGAATTCGAGCTCTATTCCTAATAGCTAGCATTCTTCTAGCTCTCTCTGTCGTGTCCGTCCGTCTTGCCACGTGGCAAGCATCGGTGCATTCCCTGGGTAAGACCAGCCCAGTCAACCGAACCCACTAGGCAACCTCCTGCACCGAACCCGCACCTAGGCTAAACCTCTACCGAGCCAACCTAGGTCGGCATTGACCCTTAGCCTTAGTCAACTAGGTCAGCTAGTCCACCAAGCCCACTTCGTTGGTAGCCTCCCTTAGCGACTCGAGCCTACCTCGAGCGACCCTTGACCTACTTGACCCGGACCCATTGACTCGGTCCATTTAGTCAACCACCTAGTTAGTGAACCTTCCGCACTTGGTCAACTTTGACCAGCACCGTAAGCTTAGGCTCGACCTTAACCTCCCTTACTGAACCAACCTATTAGCTAGGTCAACCCGTGACTGAACCTAAACCCTATTTGACTGAGCCTACCCTGACCCGAACCTGCTTGACCAGACCTACCACCTAGTAGAGCCTAGCCGAACCCAGCCAACCCAACCTTAGCTAGGATTAGGTTCAGCCGGCTCGCCGGCCCTTACAACGGCCCCTGCCTCTTCGTCGGCATCCACCGACGCCCGTGGCCGAGCCACATTCCGGAGATAGGCAGGCAGGCGCTGTCGCTGTGACAGCAGCCCCCCTCGGCAGTCCAGGCGGCCCTTCCGGCCCTGTTCCGTCGTCTTCAGCGTAGCAGCAACACATCGGCTGCAGACGCCAGGCAACTTCGTTCTGACGGGCGGCCCTCGACCAGACAGCAGACGAGCGCTCCCGGTATCATCGACGGCACGTCCGTAGCAGTTCGAGGCAGCGTCCTCGCTCTCGGCGCGTGTTCTGCCTCCCGGCCCAGCGAGTGTCAGCAGCGTTCTTGGCTCGACGTTAGCGCTGCCACCGCAGAATTCATCGCGGCAACAGCGCAGCGGCCGCAGCAAACGAGCAGCGACCAGACCTCGGCAGTCGACCCGTCCACCAGCGTGCGGCCTACCGTCAGCGTCTTCAGGCAGCGGTCAGCCCGAGCAGCAGGCTACGTGGAGGCACACCTCAGCCGGTCTTCCTGTTCTGTGAGCTGCAGTGCTCGGGGGCAGGTCATCACCCCGAGACCTATCCGGCTACGCCAAGGGCGGTCCTTGGCCGGTATCGTCTCCTATCCCCTTGTAGCTCCGGGTGGGAATTGCTTTCAGTCTTAGGTAGCATATTAGTTCATTTTCAGCATTTCTGTTTAGCCTTGGCTTCGGCCTAGCTCCCCCGTGAGGTACCTCGAGGGCACTGTGCCCGAGACACGACCACCAGGAGCCAGACCACCTATTTACTTCTGTTGGGTGTGGTTTGCACGTTAGTGTGGTTTGCGTGGTTTGTGAGTGAGATTGAGTGTTATCTTGTATCGCTTACGAATTGTAAAGGCCTCACGACCCTGTTAGAGTTTTTGTAGTAGGCAGCCTTAGTTAGGAAATTTTGGGACTTGGGTAACCTACACGTGTACTCACCTACCTATTGGGTTTTGCGCCAGGGTCCTGTCTGGCCGGGTAGATCATTTGTGTAATTTCCTAGGTTTTTCGGTTTTTAGAATAGGCCTCAAGAAGGTCCTGGGAAGTGTAGGATCGCACTGGTCGGGTTATTCTGGCCTAGACGGTGAGATCCTAACAATTGGTATCAGAGCGAATCTTGAGGAACACCGTCGGTTTGAGCACTTGGACCTACGAAGAAGCTTCATCAACGGCAGTGCAGACGGTCTTCTTTTCGGATTTCCAGAGTGTCAGTGGACTTCTTTTGGTTTTCTAGTCAGTCTATTTTCAGTTATCTAGAGCAGATTTTGGTTTTTTTTTTGGAGTCCCCACGACTTCCGTCTTCGTACGTGTTTAAGGCTTTGCTTGCTCACTTTTAGCAAGTAGAGGGCTGTACATTCCGTACACCCGAGGGCAGCCGAGCTCCCGGTTCGTCACCGAGGCACCAGGAGGGTGCGGTGATTTAGGCTTGTAAAAGCCCGGCCGTGGGCGAAGTGGGAGTGCCGAGGCGCTTAGGAGAAGCGCGGCACTAGACGGGCCAACCCGTCTCCCTTGCCTCTAAACGCGCTACCGGCAGCTAGGGCAGCGGCAGCGTAGGGCATTAGGGCAGGGTCAGTCGGCAGATCAGGTCTTCGGTCAGGGATCAGCCAACAGTTTTAGGAGTCGGACAGCGACTTCTCGCTTGAGAGTGGCAGCGTCAGTTTTTTGGGATTTTAGCTAGGATTCCTTTCTTCGGTAGTCTTTGACATAAAATTGCCCAAAACAATTATGGGCAAATCAAAGAAGCAGTTCAATCCCGACGAGCCTGTCCTTGAGGAGCCCCTCAACGATCAACCTGAGGAAGCTCCAAGCACACAAGCGGGACCAGTTCCCAACTATGCAATGGGCAGAATTTTGAACATTGAAAAAGAGCTGTTGCAAATGAGAAATGATATGAACAAATCCGATCAAGTCCGCAAACGAGAATTGGAAAGACAAAACCGAGAGCGGCAAAATGAGATGGATGAAATTCGCGGTCTTTTGAAGCAGTTAGCGGCCAACCAGAACCCAGGAGGGGAAAGGACCACTCAGGGTCCGAACAAAGGCAAAGGTGTGTTAGGTGCCCCTACCTACCCCACCGATACTGAGATAGACCCGAACAATCTCTCGCACATCGGAACAAGTACGGAAGGGGGCAGACTTTTACATATGGGTCCCCCGCAAGAGCGACAGCCCATTGAGCCCACTAGCGAATATTATAGAACGCCAAGAGTGCAAAGGTTCGCTAGCAGCAGAATGAATCGCACCTATTACGATTCAGAAGGGGAACAGGACGAATCTCCTCTACGTCCTAGAAGAGCGCAACGTCAGCTTCAAGAAGAGAGGCGAACTCCCACCGTTCGTTATGAGTTTCCCAAATTCAATGGGGAGCACTTACGGGAGTGGCTATTCATGGCCGAGAGGTACTTCTTGTGCCATCGTGTACCCCAAGACGAGTGGATTGAAATTGCCACTGCGAACATGACAGGAGAGGCCACAACCCATTATTTGTGGTTCGATCACAAAACGGCAGATCCAACTTGGGAGAAGTACAAGGCGAGTCTCCAATTACAGTTCGGAGATTCAACATTCATCGATTATGATGAGGACCTCAAGAATCTGGTCCAATCCTCAACCGTTGCAGCCTACCAACGTCAATTTGAGAGGTTGGCTAGCATGGTCCAGTGGCCAGAGAAGGCCCTCATCGGAGCGTTCAAAGGCGGCCTCAAAAGCGAAGTGAAGAGAGAATTGAAAATTCACCGCTTCAACAGGCTAGAAGAATGTTTTGCCATGGCCCGTCTCTATGAGGAGCAAATAGAGGGAAGAGAGCGAGAAAAAGGCTCATAAGATGGACAAGCAGAGGAGGAGACCTTCCTACTCCTCTGGTTCTCGATTTAGAGGAAGGAACAAACTCCCTTCCGAAGAGGGAGCGATTATCGGCCACCCAAGGCCCAAACCCAGGGCAAGGCCGAAAACCACCAACGCGTTACCTCACGCCAAAGCAGATTGAAGAATTCAGACGTAAAGGTCTATGCTACAGATGTGAGGGAAAGTGGGACAAGAACCATCAGTGCCCAACGTATTACAGGGTACAGGTGGTAAGCGATGACGAGTCTAGTTCGTGTAGCGATTCGTCTACTACGCCGTATGAGACCAGCTCGTCCTCATCAGATGAGGAAATAGTTATCAAGAGGCGAGCTAAACAGCCGAGAAAAGAAAGAAGTCCGAGTGGAAGAGACTCCCGCCAAAGAAGAAAAGCCAACCGAGGCAGAGTCTCTGCATTCAATGCAAGATCCCAACAAACCCAACTCATTCAGGGTATCTGGGAGGATAAACGGACATAAGGTCTTAATTCTGCTTGATAATGGAGCAACCAAGAACTTCCTAACTGAGGAAGCAGCACGAAGATGCAACATCTCCTTAGAATCAAGCCACCCCCAAACGATAATCGTGGGAGGGGGTATGAGGTTAAAGTGCCATAACGAAGGGAAAGGCATAGAGTAGTGATCAGAGAAACCATTCAAGATCGACTCTTAGTCATTCCTTTGGATGGAGTAGACCTTATTCTCGGGATGCCATGGTTTTTCGCGCTTGGCATCATATCATGGGATGTGAAGAACTTCAGCATGACCTTCACTCCTGACGGGCGACGAAGAGCCCATGACGCTACAGGGCTTGACCAGCACAACTCGTCCAAGGCTGCACTTCGGGCAATTGAAACGAGCAGCCCGCGTGTGGGGATGGCACTCGCTACTGATGTGCCAGAAAAAGAAGAGCAGAAAGAGATAGTGCCAGACGAATTCAGCTGGTGCTGAATCAATATGAGGACGTCTTTGAGGAGCCAAAAGGGCTTCCACCGCAGAGATCCTACGACCATAGGATCATAATGACTCAAGGGCAGACCGGGTTAATGTGCGCCCCTATAGGTATGGATATAACCAGAAGGCTGAAATCGAACGTCTGGTTAAGGAAATGTTGGAAAGCGGCATTGTGCAACCAAGTAGCAGCCCTTCTCTTCACCGGTCCTACTGTGAAGAAAGACAATACCTGGCGCTTCTGTGTAGATTACCGCGCCCTGAATGAAGCCACCGTGAAGGATAGACATCCCATACCGGTAATTG
>NW_022205225.1:0-10000 GCF_008831285.2 Nymphaea colorata
GATGGTTCGGTGTTTTGATGATCCCTACCCTATTGACCGCTACTTCTGTATTTATTATCGCCTTCATTGCGGCTCCTCCAGTAGATATTGATGGTATTCGTGAACCTGTTTCTGGTTCTCTACTTTATGGAAATAATATTATTTCTGGTGCCATTGTTCCTACTTCTGCGGCTATCGGGTTGCATTTTTACCCGATATGGGAAGCATCATCCGTTGATGAATGGTTATACAATGGCGGTCCTTAATGAACTAATTGTTCTACCACTTCTTACTTGGTGTAGCTTGTTACATGGGTCGTGAGTGGGAGTTAGCTTCCGTCTGGGTATGCGCCCTTGGGATTGCTGTTGCGTATTCAGCTCCTGTTGCAGCTGCTACTGCTGTTTTCTTGATCTACCCTATTGGTCAAGGAAGCTTTCTGATGGTATGCCTCTAGGAATATCTGGTACTTTCAACTTCATGATTGTATTCCAGGCTGAACAACATCCTTATGCATCCATTCCACATGTTAGGTGTGGCTGGTGTATTCGGCGGCTCTCTATTCAGTGCTATGCATGGTTCCTTGGTAACCTCTAGTTTGATCAGGGAAACTACTGAAAATGAGTCTGCTAATGAAGGTTACAGATTCGGTCAAGAGGAAGAAACTATAATATCGTAGCTGCTCATGGTTATTTTGGCGATTGATCTTCCAATATGCTAGTTTCAACAACTCTCGTTCCTTACACTTCTTCCTAGCTGCTTGGCCTGTTGTAGGTATCTGGTTCACCGCTTTAGGTATCAGCACTATGGCATTCAACCTAAATGGATTCAATTTCAATCAATCCGTAGTTGACAGTCAAGGTCGTGTTATTAACACTTGGGCTGATATCATTAATCGTGCTAACCTTGGTATGGAAGTTATGCATGAACGTAATGCTCACAACTTCCCTCTGGACCTAGCTGCTGTCGAAGCTCCATCTACAAATGGATAATACTTTGATGTCAGTGTATACGAGTCGTTGAAGGAACAATACCCAATCTCTTGGTTGGGTATTGTTCCGTTCTATTCAGTCACGTTTTACTCATATGATGATTCCATTCTAATCTCTTTCCTTCACAAAAATCTAATCTAAATCAATACAGCAAGCAGCATTTACGCTGCGTTGCGTGGTTCATTGTTGCCGAGTGACCTATTTTCGCTATGTACTAAACTCATATATAATTATAATAAATTCCACAAATCGTTTGACTTCTTTATTGTGAATTGTTAGTGTTACGGGGTTGGCCTCTTATGACAAGGGATATAACAGATAAATAATTATCTCTCGGCCTCGGCGCAAAGAAAAGGAGAGTCAGAAAGAAGAGTCTATGATGAAGGCTAAAACGAAATATGACATGACTCTTAATTGAGTCAGAGTAGGGGCGGATGTAGCCAAGTGGATTAAGGTAGTGGATTGTGAATCCACCATTCGCGGGTTCAATTCCCGTCGTTCGCCCATTCACATCATTCATTATTTTTTCTTTCTCTTTCTATTTACGGCGACGAAGAATAAAATATCACTATATTTATTCCTTTTCCTACTCCTTCTTCCAAGCGCGGGATAACCCAAGGAGTTGTGGGTTTTTTTCTACCAATCGGGGCCCTCCTTCACCACCTCCATGGGGATGGTCTACAGGGTTCATAACTACTCCTCTTACTACAGGACGCTTACCTAGCCAACATTTAGATCCGGCTCTACCCAAACTTTTCTGGTTCGCCCCGACATTACCCACTTGTCCGACTGTTGCTGAGCAGTTTTTGGATATCAAACGAACCTCTCCAGATGGTAATCTTAATGTGGCCGATTTACCCTCTTTTGCAATCAGTTTCGCTACAGCACCTGCTGCTCTAGCTAATTGTCCACCCTTTCCAAGTGTTATTTCTATGTTATGTATGGCCGTGCCTAAGGGCATATCGGTTGAAGTAGATTCTTCTTTTTGATCAATCAAAACCCCTTCCCAAACTGTACAAGCTTCTTCCAAAGCATACGGCTTTCTGGATGTAGATGATGATATCTAGACAGATGGATCTTATATGAATCGTATGATGAAGTACCACATGAGTGGATATATAGGAATCCAAATCTGCCGAATCACTCATGCTACGATCTTCTACATCCTAGGTCTCCCCATTCCGTCATCTGGCTTATGTTCTTCATGTAGCACTCAGACCGAATGACTCTATGAAATTACGTCGATACTTCCATTCCACATATTACGGGTAACGTAGGAGACATCTCTATTTTTCCCCCGGGGGATCTTTAGAATTACCACTGCTTAGCTTTCAATTCGCCTCTGACCATCAAATGAAATGTGAATAACCCATCCTCCTCTCTTTGAAACAAGGGGCGCTTCCGGTTCTATCCGTGCTTCAAACAATTTTGTCTTCTCCATATTACCATATCTCTAGAGTCAATAATTTTATATGAGGAACCACTGAACTCAATCACCTGCTGCCGTTACTCTTCAGTTTTCTGTTGAGGTCTATCCCGTAGAGGTACTCAAATTGGATCAGTGATCGATTTCTAGGTTTTGTCGTAAACCTAATTGGTTACTTCCAATTACGTAAATCAATAGTTCAAACCGCACTCAAAGGTAGGGCATTTCCCATTGATATAGGAACTTCTGTACCAGAAACAATGGTATCTCCAATTATAGCCCCTCTGGGATGTAAAATATATCTCTTCTCACCATCCCCATAGTGTATGAGACAAATGTATGCATTTCGATTAGGGTCGTATTCTATGGTTACGATTCTACCAGATATGTCTTTTGCATTCCGTCGAAAATCGATTTTACGGTATAGACGCTTATGACCTCCCCCTCTATGCCTTGCGGTAATGATTCCTCTGGCATTACGACCTTTACCACAACGATGCTGTCCATAGATCAAATTTGTTCGTGGATTGGATTTCGCTTGACTGTCTACGGCTCCTTTGCGTGTGCTAGGGGTAGAAGTTTTGTATAAATGTATGGCCATGTTATTAAGTATTTATTTTTTTTTATTTAAGTTCTTTTCTCTATAAGAGGTGGAATAGAATAACCCGGTTGAAGCGTAATGATCATACGTCTGTAATGCATTGTATGTCGCATAATAGGTCCCATTCTTCTACCCTTTCCCGGGAGTCGATGGCTATTCATAGCTACTACCTTGACACCAAAGAAGAGTTCGATCCAATGCTTTATTTCTGTCCTAGTTGATCCTGATTCGACATTAGAAGTATATTGATTGTTCCCCAATAACCGAATACTTTTTTCTGTAAATACTGCATATTTGATTCCATCCATAAATCCATTTTCTTCCCTATGAGTTCCAGTATCTATAAGAATTAGAATTCTTACCGTTTCTACCGTTTCTATCTTATTCTTATAGTATGAATATACCAATTAGTTATCTATGGATGATGAGATTCCGTTGATACGGAGCCAATTCTATTATTGAACGTTCCAATTCGCGTGCATCCAGCAGGAATTGAACCTACGAATTTGCCAATTATGAGTTGGGCGCTTTAACCATTCAGCCATGGATGCTTCGCGGAGACTCGTCATCAACGGGGGCTGTCTTTGTGTAAGTGGATTTCAATTGAAATATAATCTTTCGTTTAGGAGAAATCAATGAAACGGCATCAATTCAAATCCTGTATTTTGGAATTGAGAGAGATATTGAGAGAGATCAAGAATTCTCGCTATTTCTTAGATTCATGGACCAAATTCGATTCAGTGGTGTCTTTCACTCACATTTTTTTCCACCAAGAACGTTTTGTGAAACTCCTTGGCCCCCAAACTTGGAGTGTCCTGCTTTCACGTGATTCACAGGGTTCAACAAGCAATCGATATTTCACTTTCACGATCAAAGGTGTAGTACTGCTTGTAGTAGCGGTCCTTATATATCGTATTAACAATCGAAATATGGTCGAAAGAAAAAATCTCTATTTGATGGGGCTTCTTCCTATACCTATGAATTCCATTGGACCCAGAAATGATACATTGGAAGAATCTTTTTGGTCTCCCAATATCAATAGGTTGATTGTTTCGCTCCTGTATCTTCCAAAAGGGAAAAAGATCTCTGAGAGTTGTTTCATGGATCCGAAAGAGAGTACTTGGGTCCTCCCAATAACTAAAAAGTGTATCATGCCTGAATCTAACTGGGGTTCGCGGTGGTGGAGGAACTGGATCGGAAAAAAGAGGGATTCTAGTTGTAAGATATCTAATGAAACAGTAGCTGGAATTGAGATCTCATTCAAAGAGAAAGATATCAAATATCTGGAGTTTCTTTTTGTATCCTATATGGATGATCCGATCCGCAAGGACCATGGTTGGGAATTGTTTGATCGTGTTTCTCCGAGGAAGAAGCGAAACATAATCAATTTGAATTCGGGACAGCTATTCGAAATCTTAGCGAAACACTTGATTTGTTATCTCATGTCTGCTTTTCGTGAAAAAAGACCAATTGAAGTGGAGGGTTTCCTCAAACAACAAGGAGCTGAGGCAACTATTCCATCAAATGATATTGAGCATGTTTCCCATCTCTTCTCGAGAAACAAGTGGGATATTTCTTTGCAAAATTGTGCTCAATTTCATATGTGGCAATTCCACCAAGATCTCTTCGTTAGTTGGGGGAAGAATCAGCACGAATCGGATTTTTTGAGGAACGTATCGAGAGAGAATTTGATTTGGTTAGACAATATGTGGTTGGTAAACAAGGATCGGTTTTTTAGCAAGGTACGGAATGTATCGTCAAATATTCAATATGATTCCACAAGATCTATTTTCGTTCAAGTAACGGATTCTAGCCAATTGAAAGGATCTTCTGATCAATCCAGAGATCATTTCGATTCCATTAGGAATGAGGATTCGGAATATCACACATTGATCAATCAAACAGAGATTCAGCAACTAAAAGAAAGATTGATTCTTTGGGATCCTTCCTCTCTTCAAACGGAACGAACAGAGATAGAATCAGATCGATTCCCGAAATACCCTTCTGGATATTCCTCAATGTCCCGGCTATTCACGGAACGTGAAAAGCAGATGAATAATCATCTGTTTCCGGAAAAATCGAAGAATTTCTTGGGAATCCTACAAGATCAATTCGTTCTTTTTTCTCCGACAGATGGTCAGAACTTCATCTGGTTTCGAATGCTACTGAGAGGTTCACTAGAGATCAGAAATTGTTGAAGAAACAACAAGATGTTTTTTCTTTTGTCCCTTCCAGGCGATCGGAAAAGAAAGAAATGGTTGATATATTCAAGATAATTACGTATTTACAAAATACCGTCTCAATTCATCCTATTTCATCAGATCGGGGATGTGATATGGTTCCGAAGGATGAACCGGATATGGACAGTTCTAATAAGATCTCATTCTTGAACAAAAACCCATTTTGTGATTTATTCCATCTATTCCATGACCGGAACAAAGGGAGATACACGTTGCACCACGATTTTGAATCAGAAGAGAGATTTCAAGAAATGGCAGATCTATTCACTCTATCAATAACCGAGCCTGATCCGGTGTATCATAAGGGATTTGCCTTTTCTATTGATTCCTACGGGTTGGATCAAAAAAAATTCTTGAATGAGGTATTCAACTCCAGGGATGAATCGAAAAAGAACTCTTTATTGGTTCTACCTCATATTTTTGATGAAGAGAATGAATCTTTTTATCGAAGGATCAGAAAAAAATGGGTCCGGATCTCCTGCAGGAATGGTTTGGAAGATCCAAAACCCAAAATAGTGGTATTTGCTAGCAACAACATAATGGAGGCAGTCAATCAATATAGATTGATCCGAAATCTGATTCAAATCCAATATAGCACCTATGGGTACATAAGAAATCTATCGAATAGATTCTTTTTAATGAATAGATCCGATCGCAACTTCGAATATGGAATTCAAAGGGATCAAATAGGAAATGATACTCTGAATCATATAACTATAATGAAATATATGATCAACCAACATTTATCGAATGTGAAAAAGAGTCAGAAGAAATGGTTCGATCCTCTTATTTCTCGAACCGAGAGATCCATGAATCGGGATCCTAATGCATATAGATACAAATGGTCCAATGGGAGCAAGAATTTCCAGGAGCATTTGGAGCATTTCGTTTCTGAACAGAAGAACCGTTTTCAAGTGGTGTTCGATCGATTACGTATTAATCAACATTCGATTGATTGGTCCAAGGTTATCGACAAACAAGATTTGTCTAAGTCACTTCATTTCTTTTTGTCCAAGTCACTTCTCTTTTTGTCTAAGTCACTTACTTTTTTCTTTGTGAGTATCGGGAATATCCCCATTCATAGGTCCGAGATCCACATCTATGAATTGAAAGGTCCGAATGATCAACTCTGCAATCAGTTGTTAGAATCAATAGGTGTTCAAATCGTTCATTTGAATAAATTGAAACCCTTCTTATTGGATGATCATGATACTTCCCAAAGATCGAAATTCTTGATCAATGGGGGAACAATATCAGCATTTTTGTTCAATAAGATACCAAAGTGGATGATTGACTCACTCCATACTAGGAATAATCGCAGGAAATTCTTTGATAACACCGATTCCTATTTCTCAATGATATCCCACGATCGGGACAATTGGCTGAATCCCGTGAAACCATTTCATAGAAGTTCATTGATATCTTCTTTTTATAAAGCAAATCTACTTCGATTCTTGAATAATCCACATCACTTCTGCTTCTATTCTAACAAAAGATTCCCTTTTTATGCGGAAAAGACCCGTATCGATAATTATGATCTTACATATGGACAATTCCTCCATATCTCGTTCATCCGCAACAAGATATTTTCTTTGTGCGTCGGTAAAAAAAACATGTTTTTTTGGAGAGAGATACTATTTCACCAATCGAGTCACAGGTATCTGACATATTCATACCTAACGATTTTCCACAAAGTGGTGACGAAACGTATAACTTGTACAAATCTCAGCCTCTTTCAACTTATTGTCAGCCTCTTTCAGATATGAATCTATCTGATTCAGAAGGGAAGAACTTGCATCAGTATCTCAGTTTCAATTCAAACATGGGTTTGATTCACACTCCATGTTCTGAGAAAGATTTACCATCCGCAAAAAAACGGAATCTTTGTCTAAAGAAATGCGTTGAGAAACGGCAGATGTATAGAGCCTTTCAACGAGATAGTGCTTTTTCAAATCTCTCAAAATGGAATCTGTTCCAAACGTATATGCCATGGTTCCTTACTTCGGCAGGGTGCAAATATATAAATTTCATCCTTTTAGATACTTTTTCAGACCCATTGCCGATACTAAGTAGCAGTCACAAATTTGTATCCTTTTTTTATGATATTATGCATGGATCAGATATATCATGGTCAATTCTTCAGATTCCATTGTGGGCGATTCTTCCACGATGGAATCTGATAAGTGAGATTTCGAGTAAGTGTTTACAGAATCTTCTTCTGCCCGAAGAAATGATTCATCGAAATAATGAGTCACCCGTTCCATTGAAGTGGACACATCTGAGATCACCAAATGCTCGGGAGTTCCTCTATTCAATCCTTTTCCTTCTTCTTGTTGCTGGATATCTCGTTCGTACGCATCTTCTCTTTATTTCCCGAGTCTCTAGTGAGTTACAGACAGAGTTAGAAAAGATCAAATCTTTGATGATTCCATCATACATGATTGAGTTGCGAAAACTTCTGGATAGGTATCCTCCACCTGAACTGAATTCTTTCTGGTTAAAGAATCTCTTTCTAGTTGCTCTGGAACAATTAGGAGATTCTCTGGAAGAAATACGGAGTTCTGCTTCTGGTGGCAACATGCTATTGAGTGGTGGTCCCACTTATGGGGTCAAATCAATACGTTCTAAGAAGAAAGATTTGAATATCAATCTCATCGATATCATCTATCTCATAAGTATCATACCAAATCCCATCAATTCAATCACTTTTTCGAGAAATACGAGACATCTAAGTCGTACAAGTAAAGAGATCTATTCATTGATAAGAAAAACGTGAACAGTGATTGGATTGATGATCAAATAGAATCCTGGGTCGCGAACAGTGATTGGATTGATGATGCAGAAAGAGAATTCTTAGTTCAGTTCTCCACCTTAACGACAGAAAAAAGGATTGATCAAATTCTATTGAGTCTGACTCATAGTGATCATTTATCAAAGAATGACTCTGGTTATCAAATGATTGAACAACCGGGATCCATTTACTTACGATACTTAGTTGACATTCAAAAAAGGTATCTAATGAATTATGAGTTCAATAGATCCTGTTTAGCAGAAAGACGGATATTCCTTGCTCATTATCAGACAATTACTTATTCACAAACCCCGTGTGGGGCTAATAGTTCTCATTTCCCATCTCATGGAAAACCCTTTTCGCTCCGCTTAGCCCTACCCCTTCTAGGGGTATTTTAGTGATAGGTTTTATAGGAACTGGACGATCATATTTTGTCAAATACCGAGTGACAAACTCCTATGTTCCCTTCATTACGGTATTTCCGAACAAGTTCCTGGATGACAATCAAGGTTATCTTATTGATGATATCGATATTGAGGATCGTGACGATATCGATATTGATGATCGTGACGATGATGACCTTGATACGGAGCTGCTAACTATGCCGAATGTGCTAACTATGTATATGACGCCGAAAATAGACCAATTTGAGATCACCCTTCCATTAGAATTAGCAAAAGCAATGTCTCCTTGCATAATATGGATTCCAAACATTCATGATCTTTATGTGAATGAGTCGAATTACTTATCCTCGGTCTATTAGTGAACCATCTCCCAGGGATTGTGAAAGATGTTCCACTAGAAATATTCTTGTTATTGCTTCGACTCATATTCCCCAAAAAGTGGATCCCGCTCTAATAGCTCCGAATAAATCAAATACATGCATTAAGATACGAAGGCTTCTTATTCCACAACAACGAAAGCACTTTTTCATTCTTTCATATACTAGGGGATTCCGCTTGGAAAAGAAAATGTCCCATACTAATGGATTCGGATCCATAACCATGGGTTCCAATGCACGAGATCTTGTAGCACTTACCAATGAGGTCCTATCAATTAGTATTACACAAAAGAAATCAATTATAGACACTAATACAATTAGATCAGCTCTTCATAGACAAACTTGGGATTTGCGATCCCAGGTAAGATCCGTTCAGTATCATGAGATCCTTTTCTATCAGATAGGAAGGGCTGTTGCACAAAATGTACTTCTAAGTAATTGCTCCATAGATCCTATATCTATCTATATGAAGAAGAAATCATGTAAGGAAGGGGATTCTTATTTGTCCAAATGGTACTTCGAACTTGGAACGAGCATGAAGAAATTAACGATACTTCTTTATCTTTTGAGTTGTTCTGCCGGATCGGTCGCTCAAGATCTTTGGGGACCCGATGAACAAAATTGGATCACTTCTTATGGATTCGTTGAGAATGATTCTGATCTAGTTCATGGCCTATTAGAAAGCGCTCTGGTGGGATACTCACGGACAGAATGCAGTCAGTTTGATAATGATCGAGTGACATTGCTTCTTCGGTCCGAACCAAGGAATCAGTTAGATATGATGCAAAATGGATCTTGTTCTATCGTTGATCAGAGATTTCTATATGAAAAATACGAATCGGGGTTTGAAGAAGGGGAAGGAGAAGGAACCCTCGACCTGCAACAGATAAAGGAGGATGAGGATTTATTCAATCACATAGTTTGGGCTCCTAGACTATGGCGCCCTCATGGCAATCTATTTGATTTTATCGAAAGGCCCAATAAATTGGGATTTCCCTATTGGGTCAGGTCATTTCGGGACAAGCGGATCATTTATCATAAAGAGGATAAGCTTCAAGAGAATGATTCGGAGTTCTTGCGGAGTGGAACCGTGCAGTACCAGACACGAGATAGATCTTCCAAAGAACAAGGGTTTTTTCGAATAAGCCAATTCATTTGGGACCCTGCAGATCAATTCTTTTTCCTATTCAAAG
>NW_022205225.1:27500-46354 GCF_008831285.2 Nymphaea colorata
TTGTGTGTCCGCTGTAATTTTGAAAATGACTACGTAAATGCCCTTCGAAAGTAAGTAAATACATACGAAACATATAAAATGCAGTTAATCCTGCTGTGTAGAAAGCTATTATCGCAAAAATCGGTGAATACAACCAACTATCATTAAGAATTTCGTCTTTGGACCAAAAACAAGCGAGGGGTGGAATACCACAAAGAGAAAGTGTACCTAAAAAAAAAGTTGTTTTTGTAATTGGCATATATTTAGTTAAACCGCCCATAAGAACCATGTTCTGACTCTTAGTCGGAGAATACCCAATAATGGGTTCCATGGAATGAATGATTGATCCAGACCCTAAAAACAATAATGCTTTAGAATAAGCATGAGTGATCAAATGGAATAAAGCGGCTCGATAAGAACCTATACCCAAAGCTAACATAATGTATCCCAATTGAGACATCGTGGAATAAGCTAAACTTCTCTTAATATCTCTTTGAGCAAGAGCTAAGGTAGCTCCTAATAGTACCGTTATTACACCTATCAAAGATATGATATTCATTATGTAAGGTATGGCTATGAAAAGAGGAAGAAGCCGAGCTACAAGAAAAATTCCTGCGGCTACCATAGTAGCCGCATGTATCAGAGCCGAAATAGGAGTGGGTCCCTCCATAGCATCAGGTAACCATACATGAAGTGGGAATTGCGCAGATTTAGCAACTGCACCGAGGAATAATAAGAAGGCACAAAGCGTAGCAAATGAGGAATTCATCTCATTGTTATTAATGATCGAATCATTGAATATTTCGAATAAATCCTGAAATTCGAAACTACCTGTTATTAAATAAAAACCTAGGATTCCTAATAATAAACCAAAATCCCCCACACGATTGGTCACAAACGCTTTTTGACAGGCATTTGCTGCAATTGGTCGGGTAAACCAAAAACCTATTAACAGATAGGAACACATTCCCACTAGTTCCCAAAAAATATGGATTTGTATCAAATTGGGACTAGTAACTAATCCAGCATCGCTGTATTGAAAAAACTCATATAAGCAAAAAATCTCAAATATCCTCGGTCATGAGACATATAATTATCACTATAGATAAGAACCAGGATTCCAACAGTAGTGATTAATATCGACATAATAGAAGTAAGTGGATCAATCAAGTAGCCGAATTCTAAGGAAAAATCACTAGTGATGCTCCAAGACCATAGATATTCATAAATTGAGCTACCATTGATTTGCTGGATCGCCAGCTTAGTGGAAAAGACCATAACTATACTTAACAATAAAACAGCGGGAAAAGCCCATATACGACGAATATTTTTTGTTGCTGTCGGATTAAGCAGGAGTTCCAATCCTATTAACATAGTAACTAGAAGCGGAACGAAAGGTATAATCCATGCATATTGATATGTGCGTTCCATAACCATAATAATAAAATTAAATCAAACCTTTTTCCTCTATTTTCTTCTAATTAATTATATTAATTATTGTTCCCAATTCACATTCATCACCAGTTCTTATTTATTTTTTTTTTTAACACAAACCAAAATAAGGATACGAAAAGAATATTCTTTTTTATTAATCTCGCTCTTCCTCGACTATTTAAAATTTGACCCAAGGAGTTACAATTGAATTGGTCAAATGATATAATTAAGCAAATTATTGCTTAATACTAGGGGTGAAGTAATTATTAGCTTTTGATATGGATCATGAGATCCGCAAATAACTCAACCCAACAAGATCTTTTATCCAAAATCATTAACTAATTTAAATTTAATTTGAAACTGATTGATTGGCTTCCACCAGAACTTGTGGGAAATTCTATGATACTTGTAACCTCCCATATGGGTGAAGTAAGAAGGTGAAGTAAGAGGTTACTTAAATTGCCTTAATCAAGTTCAAGTAATGTTCAAGTAATGGATCATTGAACAAAAGTATTATTCGAATCGTGGGGGCGCTATGCTTTAATGGGATCAATTGGTAGAGAAAATCTTATTGTTTTATCTCATGTAGGTAATTAATTTCTGGTTATTGTTATTAAATGTATTACGACGGTAGGTATATGTAGGTTATATATATGGTCTATTTGAAATAGACTGAGATAGGAATTGTAACCTTTTATTTTATTTATTTTTCTTTTTATATTATTTATCTGCGGGGGTCGATTTCATCGGTAGTTGATACCATCGATCCTAATGAATGGAGATATGAAACAATTAGTACAATTTTCTTTCTTCTGAGATTTTCATTGTATGCAATAATAATGATAATGAATACTTCAAAAAGAGAAAAAGATAACTATTTTTTTCTATGAGAGTTATACCTAGCGAATCGAATCTCCTTTCTTTTTATTCTCCAACTTGAGTTTGAGTCCCTAGCAATAATTTAGTTTAGTCCCTATTATATGCTATATGCGCATATTTGTATGTTATGAAGAAAATCTATAAACTAAATAATAGATATATGAATAGAAAGAATTAATGATCTATTTTGAACAATACATGTCTTTCACATTCAACTTAGAAAAGTTCATTTTTGCATGGCGGTTCCAAAAAAACGTACTTCTATATCAAAAAAGCATATTCGTAGAAATTTTTGGAAGAGAAAGGGATATTGGGCAGCGGTAAAAGCTTTTTCTTTAGCTAAATCCATTTCTACCGGTTATTCAAAAGGTTTTTTTGTACGACAAAAAAATGAAATAAAAAAGCAAAGAATAAATAATAATGTGATAAGAAACCCTTCAAATGATCTAAATCAACATCAATCAATGATTGGATAAATTAATGATTCTGTATCATATATTGGGCCCTCAAAATGGCACTATTTGTGTTTTAAAGGGCGTTATTAGACGCAAGATACAAGGTTCAATATAGTGAATAGAGTGCATTTTTATATGATTTGCGAGATGGGGATTGCCATTTTCCCCATCGATTCACTATTTTCCCCATCGATTCACTATTACTAAGCTTTAAGGTAAGCTAGTAACAATTATGGAACCTTCAAATATTGACTTGAATGGCTATTCTTCGATTGATTCAATAATCATCTATTGCAATTGCATTGAACCTCTCAATATCGACGATTGAATATGCATGAGTTAGTATTACTTCGAACAAGCCGCCATGGTGAAATCGGTAGACACGCTGTTCTTAGGAAGCAGTGCTAGAGCATCTCGGTTCGAGTCCGAGTGGCGGCATTCTCTAAAACAAAAAAGGACACAACGGATCCTTTAATTCGATACCATATTTACATTCGGTAATTAAGGAAGGGTTCCCTTTTTTTATAACTATAAAAACAAAAAATGATTGTTTATGATATTTGCAACTTTAGAACATATATTAACTCACATATCTTTTTCGATCATTTCAATTGTGATTCCTACTCATCTGATGACCTTGGTCTATGAAATTGTAGGACTATGTGATTCGTCAGAAAAAGGCATGATAGCTACTTTTTTCTGTATAACAGGATTATTAGTTACTCGTTGGATTTATTCGGGACATGTACCATTAAGTGATCTATATGAATCATTAATGTTCCTTTCATGGAGTTTCTCCCTTATTCATATAGTTCCATATTTTAGAAACTATAAGAATTTTTTCAGTAAAATAACCGCCCCAAGCGCTATTTTAACCCAAGGCTTTGCCACTTCGGGTCTTTTAACTAAAATGCATCAATCCGCAATATTAGTGCCTGCTCTCCAATCCCGTTGGTTAATGATGCACGTAAGTATGATGTTGTTGAGCTATGCAGCTCTTTTATGTGGATCATTATTATCCATAACTCTCCTGGTCATTACGTTTAGAAGAAAGATAGATATTTTCGGTAAAACCAATCATTTATTAATTAGTTCATTTTCTTTTGATGAGACCCAATACGTGAATTTTTCGTTTAGAAATTATCACAGGTATCAATTGACTCAGCGATTGGATTCTTGGAGTTATCGTGTCATTGGCTTGGGTTTTACCCTTTTAACTATAGGTATTCTTTCAGGAGCAGTATGGGCTAATGAGGCATGGGGATCTTATTGGAATTGGGACCCCAAAGAAACCTGGGCATTTATTACTTGGACCGTATTCGCGATTTATTTACATACTAGAACAAATAAAAGTTTGCAAGGTGCAAATTCAGCAATTGTGGCTTCTATGGGATTTCTTATAATTTGGATCTGCTATTTTGGGGTCAATCTATTAGGAAGAGGGCTACATAGTTATGGTTCATTCACATTAAACATCTAATTGAAGAAAAAAACTGCAGAATACATAGAAAGATTGTACACATACCCTTTCATTCTCATATACCCCTCTCATATACCATAATATTATTAACCATAATATTATTATCTCATTTATACATTATATGTATAAGGTGAAAGATATATATGTAATCAGAAATATCTGTAGTTAAATAATAAAAACTACAGATATTTCTGATTACAATTTCCTTCATTTAATTGCATTTTTGACTTGATAGAAGGAAAAATCTTCTTTTCCTTTTGATTGGTCTAGCCAACGATTGATTTGTTTGTAAACAGCAGTGCAGGATTATTGGATTGGATCTTCTGTGCTGCCCATAACCATAAAAAAATCCATCCATGAAAGCTACCCATGAAAGTAATTAGATAGAATAGTTTCTACCTTGTCAACTGATAGTGAAAGAACGAAATCTGGATAAATACCAATACCTATTATAGGTAAAAGGATACACATCAAAATAAAGATTTCTCGTGGTCCAGAATCCACAAAGTGAGACTTGGGAACATTGAATAACCTGTATCCATAGAACATCTGGCGTGACATAGATAATGAATAAATAGGAGTTAATATCATTCCAATTGCCATTACAAAAGTAATTAGTATTTTTGACATTACAAGGTATTTTGGGCTAGTAATTATTCCCAAAAATATCACAAATTCTGCAACAAAACCACTCATTCCTGGTAATGCGAGAGAAGCCATTGAGAAGCTACTGAACATCGTAAAGATTCTTGGCATTAGTATAGCTATTCCCCCCATTTCGTTAAGATAACGAAGACGTATTCTATCATAACTTGTTCCTGCCAGGAAAAAAAGTGCAGCACCAATAAATCCATGAGAGATGATTTGTAAAATAGCTCCATTGAGTCCCGCATCGGTTATAGAACTAATTCCTATTATTATGAAACCCATATGAGATACGGAAGAATAGGCTATTCTCTTTTTTAAATTGCGTTGACCAAGAGAAGTTAAAGCTGCATAGATTATTTGAATAGTCCCTACTATCATCAACCAAGGAGAAAATATGGAATGGGCGTGGGGTAATAATTCCATATTGACCCGAACCAACCCGTATGCTCCCATTTTTAATAAGATTCCAGCTAGAAGCATACATGTACTGTAATGCGCCTCTCCATGGGTATCTGGCAACCATGTATGTAAAGGTATGATCGGTGATTTGACAGCATAAGCAATAAGGAAACCCAAATAAAATATTATTTCCAATGCCACGGGATACGATTGATTAGCTAATGTTTCAAAATTTAATGTTGGTTCATTGGAACCATATAAACCCATACCTAGAACTCCCATTAAGAGAAAAATGGAACCTCCTGCAGTGTACAAAATGAACTTTGTAGCTGAGTACAGACGTTTCTTTCCTCCCCACATGGATAAAAGTAGGTAAACAGGAATTAATTCTAATTCCCACATGATGAAAAAAAGTAAGAGGTCTCGAGAAGAAAATGATCCTATTTGACCACTGTACATTGCTAACATCAGGAAATGGAACAATCGCGAATTTCGGGTAACTGGCCAAGCCGCTGAAGTAGCTAAAGTAGTGATAAATCCTGTCAATAAAATGGGTCCTATAGAAAGTCCGTCGATTCCGAGTCTCCAGTGAAAATCAAAAATATTTATCCAGTTAAAGTCTTCTTCCAATTGGATTAATGGATCGTCCAATTTAAAATGATAACAGAATACGTAGGTCGTTAGAAGGAGTTCAAATAAGCAGATACAGATAGTATACCATCGAACTACCTTATTTCCTCTATGAGGGAAAAGAGCAATTAAGGAACCCGCGGATATGGGCAAAACAACAATGATTGTTAACCAATAAAAATCACTCATAGTAAAGACAAAATACACTTTGATTTGACCAGAAAAACCCGCGCTCGGATTTTTTTATTTATCGAGTACGGGTTTTTGTCGGTAAAGAGGAATCAAATGGATTCAAGGGGAGTTTTTTGTAACGTATTAATAAGCTAGACCCATGCTACGGGTTGTCTCATGCCATAAATAAACCCGTATACTTAAGAAATCCGTTGGACAAGCAGATTCACATCTCTTACAACCTACACAGTCCTCCGTTCTTGGTGCGGAAGCAATTTGCTTAGCTTTACATCCGTCCCAGGGTATCATTTCCAGGACATCTGTAGGACACGCTCGTACGCATTGGGTACACCCTATACATGTATCATAAATCTTTACTGAGTGTGACATTAGATCTATTAATTTTTTTTGGAACGTCATAAATTTTCGGTCTGGTAGCTTTAGTAAATGATTAAATATTTTGGCACCAGACGAATCGGTGATTAGACCATAAAGTTTTGTTAGAAATCTATTTCTGATCTGTTCATGAGATAGGCCCAAGATACTTTGATCTCTTATCTTTCATCAAACATGGTCATATCAGTCAATACACGTTTTGCTAATCTATAAATGAATTATAGTTATATATAATAAAGAAAGAAAACGTATAAAATTTATTGTACTCTTATTCCTAATCCATGCTTATGATCCATTGATCCATAACGTGAGTCGAGTGTCTATTTACTTCTACAGAGTGACATAACGTATATGTCTTTATATATTTTATTTGAGTAAAGGTTCCGACTACCGACTATTTTTATTTATTCAATAAATTTGATTGATTGATACGAGTTGATTTTCTGTTACGATAGATCGAAGAAACAATAGCTGGTCCAATAGCTGCTTCGGCGGCTGCAATAGCGATAACAAAGATCGAGAAAACGTCTCCCTTTAATTGGCGACTATCAAATAAATCAGAAAATGTTATGAGATTCATATTAACAGCATTCAGTATAAGTTCAAGACACATAAGTGCTCTAACCATGTTTCGACTTGTGATCAATCCATAGATACCAATAGAAATAAATAGGCACTCAAAACAAGTACATGCTCGAGCATCATTGACCAACTCCTCGTCAATCTCGATTCATTTCAATATAAACAACAATTCAACTGATTCGATTAATTAAATGAGAAGATTCTACTGAATCTAATTCAATTATCAATCCATATAATATATATAAGAAATACAGTACCAAAAAAGACACTGAAATGGGTCGTCGAACTAACAAAAACTTTGAAATATGTCTCATGAACAATATTCCAATTTAGGGTGGACAGATAGATGCGATAACAATTACACGGAGGTTGCTTTATTTTATTTGGTTGGTTTGTTATTTCCAATTCTAAGTATCTATTCCCGGCGAGCCATAGCAATTGCGCCCACTAAGGAAACTAAAAGGATTATAGAAATCAGTTCAAATGGAAGATAAAAATCTGTTGATAAATGAATCCCAATCTGTTGAACATTACTTGTCAGGTCCTGTTCTATGATCTGGTTTGATCTTGTAGTCCAAATAATCCCGTACCATGACGTGTTTGGGATAGTAGCAATTAGTGAAAAAAAAATACTTGTACAAACTAGCGAAGTGAATCCATCTCCGACAGTCCAAAAATGAAAAGAATTGTAATATTCTGAACCATTCATAAACATCACAGCAAATAAGATTAAGACATTTATGGCTCCCACGTAAATAAGTAGCTGCGCAGCAGCTACAAAATAAGAGTTCGATGGAATATAAAATAAAGATATACAAACAAGAACCAATCCCAAGGAAAAGGCAGAATAAATTGGATTGGTAAGTAATACCACTCCTAGACCTCCTACTATAAGACCTGATCCCAGAGATACTAAAAGAATATCATGTATTGGCGCAGGTAAATCCATTATGTGTTAAATAAGCGATAAATAAGTCAAAATATCTCATGATCTTACTGGTCGGGAAAAAGTGGGTTACCCTTTTTATATCTAATAGTTCTTACCCCAGCGTGGTGTGGGTTTATGTAGATTGAGTTAATCAATTGAACGGGCCAATCTTGCTTTTGTCTTTAGTCGAAACAGAGTTCGTAATTTCATATTTTTAATTAAACAAATAAGGGCTATGGCTATAATGGCTATATATATTTATATATTCAAAAAGTAGTTATAATCCTCACAAATCTAGTTATTCTTTGTCTGACATGAAAGAAACTTACCTACTTTTGATCAAAACTTAGTCTTATTTTTAATTTAATTGGTAATCGTTCTTGAATCAAGGGGTTTCTCCATAGATATTTTTATTGGAGTTGAGTTCATAATTGTTCGAACTGTGTAATCTCCAATTACAGACATTGGTAACCGACCCAAAGCAATTTGATTATAATTTAATTCGTGACGATCGTAGGTGGAAAGTTCATATTCTTCAGTCATTGATAAACAGTTTGTGGGGCAATACTCCACGCAATTACCACAAAATATACAGATTCCGAAATCAATACTATAATTAAGCAATCGTTTCTTTCTAATATCTGTTTCTAATCGCCAATCAACAACAGGTAGATCTATCGGACATACGCGAACACATACTTCACAAGCAATGCATTTATCAAATTCAAAGTGGATTCGCCCACGGAAACGCTCTGATGTGATCGATTTTCATAAGGATATTGAATAGTTACAGGTAAACGATTTGCGTGAGATAAGGTAATCATGAAACTTTGACCAATGTATCTTGCAGCTCGTACTGTCTGTTGACCATAATTCATGAACCCAGTCACCATAGGAAACATATATCGTGAATATCCATGAATAATTTGATGTTTCTTTCTCTTGCTTGAGAGAGGATAAGAATCTGGAATATCCTATTCTGTTATAGCGAAACAAGTTGGGAAGAAGTTGTCAATAATAGATTACCGAGAGCAATAGGTAAAAGAGATTTCCACCCAAGATTTAATAGTTGATCCATTCTCAGCCTAGGTAAAGTCCATCTTGTTGAGATAGGAATGAACAGGAACAAATAAGCTTTAGCTAATGTAATGAGGAGACTAATTGTTGTTCCAAAGACTTCACTAGTTTTATTTATTTCGAAAAGTTCAGTAATTGGTATATATGGAATAGGAAGATTCCACCCTCCCAAGTACAGAACTGTTACGAATAATGAAGAAACTAGTAAATTGAGGTAAGAAGCAACATAAAATAAACCAAATTTGATACCTGAATATTCAGTTTGATAACCTGCTACTAATTCCTCCTCGGCTTCCGGTAAATCAAAGGGCAATCTCTCGCATTCTGCTAGTGAAGAAATTATAAAAACTATGAACCCTATAGGTTGACGCCAAAGATTCCACCCCCAAAAACCATATTTTGACTGCGCCTCAACTATATCAACCGTACTTGAACTGTTAGATAATCATAGTCGATGATAACATCACTGTTCCCATCTCTATTCCAGAACCGTACATGAGACCTCAGCTTCATACGGCTCCTCAATGGTCACGAATAAATCTAAGGTATGCTTCGGTATTACATCGGCATACCATAGGAAAAAGAAAGATGAATCAAAATGCTCATAAGTGAACTAGACCAGTGGGATTCTGTCCGCGATAAGATAATAACAAATAAAAAGTACACTTCTGAATCCATCTCATCCTTTATTCTTTTTGCTGAGTTTCTTGTTCAGTAATAACTTAACTCGATCTTTCCATAAGATACAATAAATAGTCAATCCATTTTTCCTTCCTGTTCTTCTCTTCTTTCTCAGAAGGACTATACTATATAAATAAAGGATTACTTCGTTCCTGATAGTTATTTTTAAATCAGTGGATAGGAGCTATACTCTGGATCGGGATCACGGGGAAGTACTTTTTGATCATTTCTACCAACTTCAAGCCCTCATTATGACTCCTTTTATGTAATGTCAAAATATCCGTTTGGATACGTTACATTATCTCCATTACTAATCTTTGTGTACCTTGGTGTTCCTAACCGTCCACTCAGTTTTGGTGGATCCTCGGTATGGTAATAAATACAAGAGTAAAAATTCCATACAGTTGATCTTTTGCGCCCGCTTCAAGTCCTGATGGCTAATCGATACTTGGGGTAAACAGCTTCCGCTGCTTATGTTTAGCTCCACTTTACTCTCGTACGTAGGTAATGAGACTCGATCTTCTTACTGCGAATTCATAAGCAGTTTTGTTTCACTCATATAACTATCTGGTTTAGTTCATAGATCCCAGTGATGAATAAAAAAGAGTTCTATCTATATATTCAATCAACCAACTTCTTTCCTAGAAAAGCAAAGAAAGAGGTAGGAGTGCGTATTCCAACGAATCACACGTAGAGATATTGATAACACACATGGAGTTAACGGTATTTCATAACTTATAGATTGAGCAGCAGCTCGTAAACCACCTGAAAAGGAATATTTATTATTTGATCCATATCCGGACATAAGAAGTCCGATAGGGGCAATACTTGAAATAGCGATCCATAGAGAAACACCTATACTGAGATCGGTTAGTACAAGGTGATGGCCAAAGGGAATTACTGAATAACTCAGTAGAATTGATACGACCGCTACGGATGGGCCGACACTAAATAAACGAATATCTCCTCTAGATGGAAGAAGATCTTCTTTGAAAGTAGTTTGACCCCATCCGCTAGAGCTTGAAGAATGCCCAGGGGGCCGGCATACTCAGGACCAATTCGTCGTTGTATCCCTGCAGATATTTTTCTTCTAGCCACACAATTACTAATACCCCTATTGTGATTCCCAATACAAGAGTAACAATAGGTACAAGTAACCATATGAGCCCATAGGCCTCTTTTGAGGATTCCGATCTGAAAAAAGAATTGATAGCTTGTGCTTCTTCAATTATCATTTCAACGATCAACTTCTCCCATAATGATATCTATACTACCTAGTATTGTCATAATATCAGCCAATTTCATTCTTTTAACTAGCTGAGGAAGAATTTGCAAATTGATGAAACCGGGTGGACGTATTTTCCATCTCCAAGGAAAAACACTATTATCTCCTATCAGAAAAATACCTAATTCTCCCTTTGGGGCTTCTACTCTCACATAAAGTTCTTGTTTTGACAATTCAAAACTGGGAGAAGGCTTTTTACTAATGAATCGATATTCAAAGTCGTTCAATTCTGAATCTTTTGTTCCAGCAAAGCGTCGGAATTCTAAATTTTCATAAGGTCCCCCCGGAATTCCTTCCAGAGCCTGTTGAATAATTTTGATGGATTCCGTCATTTCGCCAATTCTTACTAAATAACGAGCTAATGAGTCTCCTTCTTTTGCCATTGGACTTCCCAATCGAATTCATCATAACACTCATACCGATCGACTTTACGAAGGTCCCATTGGATTCCGGAAGCTCGTAGCATTGGTCCTGATAAACCCCAATTTATGGCTTCCTCTCCCCCAATAAAACCTACCCCTTCAACTCGTTCCAAAAAGATGGGATTGCGCGTAATAAGCTTTTGATATTCAACAACTCCCGTTAAAAATAATCGCAGAAATCTAAACATTTATCTATCCAGCCATGAGGTAAATCAGCAGCTACCCCCCCGATACGGAAATAATTATGCATCATTCGCATACCTGTGGCAGCTTCGAATAGATCATATAACAATTCCCTCTCTCTGAAAATATAGAAGAAAGGAGTCTGCGCACCGATATCGGCCATAAAAGGTCCAAGCCATAACAAATGCGAAGCTATACGACTCAACTCCAGCATAATTACCCTAATATAGCTGGCTCTTTTAGGTACTTGAATATTTCCCAATTCCTCAGGTGCATTAACGGTTATTGCCTCCGTGAACATAGTAGCTAAATAATCCCAACGTGTTACATAAGGTAGATATTGTATAATTGTTCGGTTTTCCGCAATTTTTCCATTCCTCTGTGTAAATAACCCAATATGGGTTCACAGTCGATAACATCTTCGCCATCTAGAGTAACAATGAGTCGAAGAACACCATGCATTGACGGGTGGTGAGGACCCATATTGACCACGAGGAGGTCTTTTCTTGCGTCTGGTACAGTCATATGTTTTTATTCTCCGATTCCAATTCATTATTCCATTTCTCCGATCCCAATTCATTATTCCATGAATTCCTGAAAATGAAACGAGGTTCATCCAAATTCAAGATCTAATGAACCGAATAACTCAAACGAATTTCCAAACTAACCAGTTTTTGGTTCTCGAATACCCAATTGACCAATTAATTCCCTATAACGCACTCGATTTTTCTTTGATAAATAAACCAGCAGTCGTTGGCGTTTCCCCAGAATTTTCCGCAGACCCCTCTGAGATAAATAGTCTCTTCTGTGCAGTTTCAAATGTGAAGTAAGTCTCTCTATCTTATTGGTAAAATTAAATACTTGGAATTCAACAGAACCCCTTTTTTCTTCTTGTGGAATAACGGATATGGGCGAATTCTTTACCATACAAATAAATTCTTCTCTTTTTTCTTTTTGTTCCCACGGATATAAATCTTCCCAATCAAGAATAATAATACCATTTATTTTGTTCTGGTGTACACAATAATCTGGATTGATTCATATATTACTCTTTTTTCTATCAAACAAATCAAAATGAATATGAATAAATAATAACAATAAATTTATTCAGATACAAAGGGATGGTATATTCCTGGGCTCACGAAACAGAATGAAAGGGAAAGGGACCTAAAAAGATTCTGTCGATTCATTCCTAGGTCCAATTGATATGTGACTGAATCTTGTGTATCAGAGTCTAACTGACTGAATCTTGTGTATCAGAGTCTAACTGACTGAATCTTGTGTATCAGAGTCTAACATAAGGTATGTATTTATTTGCATGTTCTCATATACCAGGCGCGTGATAAAGAGGGAAATTGATTGTAACATCAGCGAATTCCAAATTGCTTATACATATGGATCCTTGACATACTGAAACGACTCCCATTATTGGTATCAAACCAATAACGATTCATACAGGCTAAATCTTCTAATCGATGAGTGGGCCAAAGAAACACTTTCCATTTTAGAGAGTTATTTGTATCTGTATCAAAATGCTTATCCCTATTTACAATTTCTCAAACCCCTGCGCATTAGTCTTAGCTCTATTGCAAAATACTGGATTCTTATTCACAAGGTTCCTATTTCGGTAATTGAAACGGCTTATAATTCTCAATTCTCTACGATGGCTAGGAGATAAAATATGTTCAGGAACAAGCAAATCATAATTATTATTGTCCCCATTCACACGCACTCCTCCGTGTCGTGCAATCGAGCCATTCAAGTCATTCTTATCAATATGTTTTTTTACCTGGTATCCTCGATTAGTTTGGTACTGAACCTTATGGGTCAATGAAATAGCTATGGTTTGATACATAATCGAAATTCCATCCCATTTGATAGACAAACGAACCGGTTCAACAATAAATATTCCCCTTTTTATCAATTCTGGAAGAGACAAATCCTTATTAATCAGCATTACATCTAGACCCATTTCTCCTCTTTGAATAGAGGATATAGCAATTTCATTCGGATTCATAAGTCTAAGCAGTAGACAATATACCTTGATATTATTGGTCATTCTTTGATTGAAAGAATCACCCCATCGGAGTTGAAAAAGAAAATATTTTTTCAAAAATAAGTCTAGTTCCGCTTCCTTCTTGCTCTTGAATTTCTTTTTCTTTCTGCGTTTCTTAATATCTGAACCCGCGGAATTTGCTCCAACATCTTTTTTTGGTTTCTTATATCAGATATAAGATTTCCTTGGTGCTGTCGTTCTTTCTCGTCCCGGTTCCCATTCTCTAATTCAAGATATCCCTTTTGATTAGATTCTACTTTTGGTTTTGGATTAAATCTTTCTTTTTGATTAGATTCCACCTTTGGATCTATATAAAGATCGCTTGTTTTGTTTCCATGAAATCAAATAGAAGCAATTTGATTGGTATGATCCACGGATTAGTCTTATATCGATCGTAAAGCGGCACAAATTCTGGTAAGAACCAAGGGCGCAGATTCGATATAGTATGATCTAACATTTGTTCATTCATTCCCATCCAATCAAAAATAACTCTTTTTGCTTTGTTTGGATTTCTTGATGAATTCTGATATAAAGATAAAGAATATCTTTCTTATTGGTCCCAGTCTTAGTAGTTTTCTTTTTTTTATTAATGAAAGTTCTGATACCCGTACTAGTCCTAGTTTCAATATTGTTTCTAGGGTAAAATTGGTGATTCTCAATTCCAAATATTTCTATCTAGATTTGGATCCCTATCAATTGTATATTTATCTTCTAGGCTATCATTATAGTTGTAGCATAAAACGATTTGTATTTATGTGTATTGTAATTAGAAATCTCTCCGTGCCTGTTTACTTGTAATGGTGATCCATAAATATTGGAGTCTTTCACATCTTCATAATTAAGATATTTATATGATAAAAGATCATATCTGTAGTGTTTTTTAATTTTTTTTCGCAACTCGGACTCTTCAATAAGTCCAATTTATATTTATAATAATCCTTTTACCGGAATGAATTAATTGGTCTTTTTCTTCATATGAACCCAATTTTGGTGAGTCGTTATTTTTAATCGTAAAATGCTGATTGACTTCTTTCTCCATTTAGAGGTGCTAATCTAGACCATTTGTCATGGGAGAAATTGTATTGATAATGGCTCTTTAACCAGTTTTTCCATTCACTCATTCCAGAATTCCGCAGTTTCTTGTGTTTTGATTCTGAATCAAATATTCCTCGTGTATGGAAATAGTCATGGAAATAGTCTTTTATTCTATCCTTAATAAAAGGATATGTTCTGTAGTAATGAAATATGGATTCTGACTTATATTGTTACTAACTTGGGTTTGCAATAATTTGTAAAACACATAGGCTTGAGACAAAGAAGATAAGTCGCAGTAAATCGGTGAATTACTATCACTACTTATATTAGTAGTATAAGTAGAAAGAGATTTTACAGTCGAAATGAAGGGAATTATATTTGGATTCGTTTCATTAGTATCCTTTTCCTTTATTTCGTCATTGTAAGTGTATCCATTTAAAGTATTTTTGTTGAGTCAAGAAAAATTGTGCATTGATCCTGTAAATGTTAGTGATACATAGAAGGATACCCATGTATATTCTTTCAATGAAAGATTTCATAAAGAGTTCCATTTAGAGATTAATGGGGCACTTCTTCTTTTTTTAGATATTTGAAAATATGTTTCCGTGATTCGGTTCTTTTATTACTAAAATTTCCCTTGTTAGTACTAATATCTATATCCTCAATATCTGGAGTTAGAGGTTTTTTTTTCTTGTCTTTTCTAATCTTTCTACTTGATCCCAGATTTGGTTGTCTTATCAGCCAGATCATTAATTTTCTTTCTATCAGTGAATCATTGTCCAATCTCCGGATACAATTATAATGGGTGATTCATGGATGATTTTTTTGGAATCTTTCTCATTTTGACTTGGTTCTTCATTTTGACTTGGGTCATAGACTCGCGTCACTAAGAAAAGAGTTTCTTCACTTTTCTTTTATAAATAGAACTATTTGATAATCCATCTTATTTTTCGTTGAGATCTTTAGAAAACCTTTTATGTTGTCTTTATAATTCTTAGAAAGAAAAACCTGTCTTTTGACTTTTCTAATTTTTTTTCGAGTGTTTTATTAATGGTTCAAAAAGAAAGGTTTTTTCGGGGAGAGCCAAAGGGGACTTCTGTTCCATCCCCCAGATCGTTAAAAACAGAAATTTTTTGTTTTTTTCTTAGATCCTTATGATGGGATCGTAGCTTTTTTCTATGCCAAGGTTTCAGAGAGAAAGGAAATAGGATTTTTATCTGAATACCGTCTGTTAACCAATCTTTTGGAAATTCTGTTTCCGATAATTGAACACCATTATATGTGCATTTGACATGCATTTCCCTACTCCATTCGGTCAAATCTTCATACCACTCAGGGAATGAAATAATAACATACGACCAATATTTTAACTATTATCAATGAAGGTAATATGATGTATTTCGAAGAATCGAGTGGGTTACTAATATGGAACTCCTTATTGCTTGAGCAAATATAATATATCCCAAGTTTCTGCTATTGCTATCCGTTCCTCCTCCTGTCTTTATCCTCTTTTCTTTTATACTCCTCTTCGTGTTCTTTCTCCATTTTCTCTTTCTCTTTTGCCCCTTCACCCACATAATCAGATGTTTGTATTTTGGGCTTTTTCCTCCATCCAATTCCTAAAATGAGGTTCATCATCCTTGAGATATCAAAAGAAAACAAAGGTGTTTTGTCTATTCTGTCAAAAAAAAGGGGGAGTGTACATCTGTTTGAAACATTTCCCAAGTGACTGTTTTACGTCTTTGAGCCCGCATCGACCCTTTGATTATATCACGACGAAAATCTGATTGTTGCGAGTAACGTATCAAGGCCATTTCATGTTCTTCTGCTTGATCACCATTTCCTTTTCCTCTTTGATCACCATTTTGGCTTGATCACCCTTTTCTTTTTGGCTTGATCACCATTTCCTTTTCCTCTTTGATCACCTTTTCGACTTGATCATCACTATTTTTTCTTGATTACTATCGGTGGTATTACTGATATTATCAGTAGTATTATTGATATATCATTGGTATAATGATATTATCAGTGGTAGTATTGATGATATATCATTGGTATTAATGATATTAGTATCCTCATCGGTATCAGTGTCAGTATAAATTACTACACGTTTGGCTTTCTTGAACGAATCCCGTGATCCTCTGTGGATTCTTCCTGATCATCTTCTTCCTCCTCCTCCTCCTCTTCTTCAAAATCCAAATCAGAAGTCAGTTTGTATAACCATCGAGGAACCTTTTCTTAATTCTTCAATTTGAAGATTACTCATTTTTTGATCATTCGGATCAGCTCTAACCATATCGAATACTTTTCTTCTCCCCCAAAAGCAAATTGTTTGAAACGAGTTCTTGATTTCTCAGCTTCTTCAGCTTCTTCTGTAAATTCACCAATTGAGACTGATGAATCCTCAATGCCTGTAGATAATGATTTTACGTCAAGTTTATATATTTCGTGTTCCAATTCTCGTTCAAACTCTCGATAATCCTTGGAAAAAAGGATACCATGAATCTTATTTATCCAAGCCATTTGGTAGACCCCCGTGTGAGGTAGTTGAATCATTCCTAATTGAATATAAATACCCTTTTTTATTGTTCCACGATAAGGTCCGTTCAAAAGAGGATCATAAAACTTAGGTAAGCATTCTTGTTCCTCTTCATCATTGCACAATCTGGCTCTTTTTCGACCACATCGAGGATAAGAGATCCTTTGTCTATAGCTTCAATTCGATTTATGAATCGTTCCTTAAGTTATCTCTTTGTTTTTAGTGGTCGAAACCCATTCATTAGAGAGGGCCTCCGCAGGTAGTTTTTCCGCTGTGCGAAAAGACATCTTTTTTGTATCATTTCAAAAAAAGTAGACAAACTAGGTGGATATGTGAAAGATATTCTTTGCTTTCCATCACTTTCGCATGTATTAAAAAAATATTGAGACATTTCATTCTTACAGCATTTGAAATCGATCATTTCTATATACCGCAGAGGTCGATTCCATCGTTGATAATCGAAAAGAAGAACAGAAGGATTTTCAATCCATAAAAGTTCATTCTTTCTTCTCTTTCAGGTCGAATCATCTTCTTCCTTCCATTCAACCAATCTCCTCTGTTCATATATCTTCTTGTAAAGATTCCACCTTCTTCCTCTTCCAAAGAAATGGAAAGGTCTTCTTCCACGATCTATCTTCTTCCTGTCTATCTTATTTGTTTCGAAACTGTTTCTATTTCTACATTCCTTCTCTCAGTTTATTCTTTTCTTCCCCTTTTGAACTTTCTTTCAGTTTTAGTTATAATGGGTGATGGCATTCTTCCTAGATAGCATATACAGATGATAATAAGAGAATACTAAAGATTGAGATACAGAATTCTCCATTTGACATAAGATATTATTAGATCTAAAAAGTGCATTAATCTCATTTTTCCCATGCCAAGATAATACTAAGCCAATACATTTCATCAATAACATTGACCAATTAACCAGCCAAAAAAACACTTGTTACAATAAAATCTATTGTTGTATCGAAACATGGAAATGTCGACTAATCTGGTTAAGTTGAACTTGGTAAAATAAAATGGTTGAATAATTGAAAAATTAGATTATCAGAATACATATGAATGCTAAGTTAGGAATGAAATTCCCGTGAGTAATCTATAATCAAAAAGGATTTCTTATTGTTCCAGAAGAACAAAAAATGAAACAAAAGATACGGTATAACTAGACAGTCATGTATGGTCTACTCAATGCTAGATACAAGCGGATAATAGGTCGATATGAATACTATGAACTGTCCCATAATAAAAGCAGTTGTGCTGATACTTCTTTTCGCTCCCTTCTTCATAACCCGAGTTCTTAGAAGTAAGAATAGGACCTATAGAAATGGGTTAGAAATCCATAATAAAGTCCGACCATAACGACCGAATTCAATATATTCATCCATAATAATAATAGATTACCGAGTAGACTATATTTCAAAATCATTCATTAACCTCCCCTTTTTCTGTTGCAACTTATCGATTATTATATGATAATTTCTTAACTTTCCATATATAGAAAATAGAAACAGATAGACTAGAAATGACATTCTTATGCCAATGATACATCTTCTTCGCATTAAATGACATTCAAACAAATAAAGGAACTGAAT
>NW_022205226.1:0-27026 GCF_008831285.2 Nymphaea colorata
CCCAACCCTTTTTTATAAAAAATATAATAATACTCTTCAAGCAATAAAAACCCTGTTTTCATTCTTTATCTTTTTGCCTGAAAGCTGCTGGTCACGGTCCGGAAGACCGATCTTGCAATACTGTTCTGATCCAGGATTTTGTTATAATTTCTGTGGCCACGATCAGCTTATATATGTCTGTGTTTCTACTAACCCCGGGCGACCCTTCCGTCACTGCCCCCCACGATCATCCCCTGATGTCCACCCTCTACGCAGTGATGATCTCGGATTTTCGAGCACTGCCACTGCAGATCGGCCATTATCGCACATTCCTAGCGCGACCCAACGGCAATCTATAGCTTCGTGGAGGTTCGAACCCATGAAGAACGGAAGCCTCAGGGTCAACATCAGGCCCAACTTTTCAGACGGCCAGGACGGCAATTTTCGCATCGATACGCAACGCGGGCTTGTTGATCTTCTCAGAGCCATCAGCGGACTCAACCGCGACAAGAATCGAACCTTGAATTTTATGGTTTCCTAGAACAACCATGTGGAGCTAATGACCATCTACCCGGCCGAATACACCAAGAACGTCAATCTTCTGCGGCGCATCATCAAGAACACCTTCTCGCATTTGCAAATCGCCATCGATAGCCTCGTCAACGCCATTCGGCCCTTCTTAGATTCAAGAAACAGACCATTGATGGAGTAAAGTGTGAATAATACCGCTAAAAGATTTTGGTAAAAAAGTAAGCAATTATTGTAGTTATCAAAATACAACTAAATTAAAAGCCAAATCAAAAAGGCCAGGAGGGCTAATGCTGACGGAACCGAAGAGGAGGAGAAGGAAGAAGTTGAACGTCAGTTGTAAACTGAGCGTGTTTAAGCTTGCAAAAAACTTAAGAATTGCCTGATTATGATGGGAATCGATAGCACCGTCCTCAAGAATTCCACAAAGAGCATGATAACTACCTACTCATAATGGATCAACCGTAATAAGGAAGATCCATACGGCAGTGAGCAAGATCGAAATGTTTTCGGCGTGAAAATCCTTGCATAGACTGCAAAATCAGTCGAAAAGGACAATTCAGGCTCCCACTGCAGCATCCTCTTAGGGACTTTCAAGTTGATCATTGTCCTATCTGTGAATCTGTAGGTGAATAAGAGTGTGGAAGAACTCAGGACGAAGGAAGGATTGCCAATGCTAGTCTAGAAGGAAACTGAAATGGAATTGGTTAAAAAACAAGTTAAAAATGCTGAAAAACAATAATCCAAAAACTCCTTCCAGAATTAGCTAGATTTTATCAAGTACATCAAGGATCGTAGCTGCCAATTCGTCTCTACCTACTATTGGCAGTACAAGTTGAAGAGAGAGTAGATGTCCACCATCCTTATGGACTACTACCCTCACAATATGTAGTAAATGCTCTCCACGCAGGGAAAACTACTTTCCTTACGTTAAAAATTGATCCTTCTGCACCGCATCATCACTGCTGTCAACTGGTTGGCCAACAACTACGTCTGCCATCGCGACCTCAAGCCCTCCAACATCATGCTCAACTAAAAACGAGTGCCCAAACTTGTTGATTTTGGGTCCTGCTGCCCCATCAATGGACCAGGCACCACCCATTTCCAAGTCAGCTAGACCAGACGTAAAGATAGAGATACTTAGTCCTTGGCACTCCTGGCTACTTCTTCCCCTACGACGAGAAAATCCTTGGCTATGCATACAAGAAACCTGAATATTAGCAGCACTTGCTGTTTGATGCCTATAGCATCGGTAAAGTGATGCTGGATGTCTTCAAGGAAGGCTTGCCCAACCTACTACCAAACATGGAATCTTTGATGTCTTACATGATCGATCGTTGCCAGTAGCCAGACCCAGCCGACAGGCTTACCTACCAGGAGTTATTATTCCTATTTGAAAACTTCCTGCACTATGTGGAGTAACTGTAGGGAAATTTGAAGTGCTTATGATTATGAACTCCATACTTATATCTGCACGGACCCAATATAATAATTCAGTTTATAATGAGCGAATTCAAAAGCGAAGAAAGCGCAGGATGCTTCCTCTTCAGAGACTTCTCACACTTCTTCACGCCCAGCGAAGTTGTGGATTACTACATCGGCAAGCACGCAGCCATGTCACTGCAGCACGCCCTCTCCTTACTAGAAGAGGGACAGTATACCCTCAATCCTCTCTCAGCCATCTTCGCATACCTTTTCAGCATCAAGCGAAAATAACCGCTATGGCTGTAAGCCAACAGGGCCAACCTGCGCGAGTTGATCAATAACGACGGAATGAAGCTGTTGCTGTGCGGGATCGATAGGCTGCTTGGGAGGCTCGGCGAGAAGGAAGGAGCAAGCATAGAGAACGAAATGGCGCTGAAGGTGCTCCTCAATCTCATATACGTCTCCATCGACTTCCTCTAGCTCAACGAAACAAACAAAAAATCAAGCTAGTAGCTCAACCAGCTATACATAGGTATGTCTTTTGAGATTTAGATGTGAAGATTGATGATTCACTGATGCGCATGGTGACTTTGAGTTTGGAAGTCCACTACATCCCCATCAAGAAACTAACCATGCTGTATGCGAAAGTCCTGTCCAATATCTTCTACCACAACGGCAACAATCAAAAGTCAACCAACATCCACCCTCTCTTCCTCTTCTCATAAAACGTATTGGCCAAGCTGCCACAAGATAACCTGCTCCGCTACGGAGAACTTTAAAAGTACAGGACGGGCAACCCCCCTCCCACGAGCCCGTCCTCTTCCAACAAAAAGCCATCATCAATATAGCAATTTTACGTAAAAGCTATGGAAATTTAGCGTAAGCACAACACCGGTGACTGCCCCTTGGCCCAATCGATCGTGGTGGGGCTATTGCGATCCCTGCTGACGGTGTGCAACTGCCAATCCCACAAGAAATTCCAAACAGTGAAAGGCTCAGGAGTGGACTCCTTCAGATAGTGGCAGCTCTCCTACCGCTATCTTCTCGACCGACCACAGATGCAGGCTGCTCTTCCTCAGGAGATGATATAGCATTTGCGCATCTACGAGACCTTCGACCAGATGTCCAACAATGAAGGAAGAGCCCTAAAGCCAGAAGAGCAGGCAGTGTGGGGTGAGTACTATACGCATAAGATCTATACCACTGCAGCCATTGCAAGTTTCTTCCAACTTGTCCTGGTGGCTCTCCATTAGAATAGTAAAGATACGATCTATCCAGTGTTCCTGCAGTATTCGTACTTCCTCCAACTCATCAGCGATGCCAACGGTATTCTCGTCTTCCTCAAATTTCTTACTGACAAATTCACAGGCTTAGATGGGGTGAGGGCGGGATCACCCTTCAGGAGAAGCGAGGGAAAGCCAATCGAATTCAGGGAGGAAGTTATGCTGACTGTCTATGCGGTACTGCTGATGCTGTACACATCGTGCAACAACTATCCTTAGAAGATCAGGAACTACCTCTTCTAGTACAACTCCTATGTACGCTTGTGCTAATATAGCTCATCATTAAGAAAATTCCCACTTTGTTTATCGCTAGAGAGGAAGAACAGGGCGGCCAGGGCGTAATGCCTTCCAGGGAAGAGCTGGACCGCCTTGGGGCTAGCGGTTCAAGCACCATGAGGAAGTTGACTGAGCTTTGCTACGACCTGCTCAAAATCCAGATCCCCTTCTTCTCTAAGAAAATGAAGGAAAACTCAGCCAACATGCGCATGATTATCGACATCTACTGCAAGTACCCCCGCACTACTCCTCCAAAGGAACTGACCAACCTCGAAAAACTACTCCTGAAGAGCAAATGTACGCCCAATCTAATATAGCCGGCCTGGTGAAGCAGGAAAAGTTCATAACCAGCGTCGAAGAGATGAAGACGATCCACAACGAGTACAATAACCTCTACTACTGGAGCAACGACTTCCTGCAAGAGCCAAGCGATCCTCCCACCATTGCGCTAGAGGAAAACCTGGACAACATGATCGACGCTGAGGCATGGCTGGAGTAAAACTTGTGGAAATACTATGATTGATGTTACTGTTTGATATATTATGTATTGGGTTATAGACGGAGCGTGCTTCTGCTCCGGATTCGCAGCCTTCGCATACCTCCTCTCCAGTGGATACGCCAACCTCTGCTGGATCGGACTGCTCTGGGTGGTGCTCTATCCGCTACTGCTGGAAGGAGTGCTGAATTTGGTTGCGGGAGTATCGGCGAAAATGGATTATAGGGTGCAAGCGCGTTCACGACTTGTCTATAGTCCGGACTATAATATCACCTTCTGTGGGATTGAGAAATGCCACCCCTTTGACTCCAAAAAATATGGAAACATATATCATTTCTTGATCTAGAGAGAAGTGATAACTAAGGACGAGGTAATCGTTCCAGGGAAGGCACCTCGAGCCTTGCTCCTATAGTGCATGAGCAAGTGTTACCTGCTCAAGATGTGCTATACCATCAGCATCTGCGCATACGTGGAAATGCCTCTCTTCCTCCTGCCTGCCTTCCTGCTTCGCTGGAGAGTCCTAGATCCCATGCTTACTGCCACCGAGGGATCCATTCTGGCAGTCTGTGCAGCGATGCGACTGGGATGGACAGTAAACCTGTCTGGTGGCTTCCACCACGCCAGCTTCAACCAGGGAGGAGGATTCTGTGTGTATCCTGACATATCGCTTGCCGTCCACTACCTGCGGACGAGGCTGGGAGTGAGGAGGGTGATGGTGGTCGACCTTGATGCCCACCAGGGCAACGGCCACTAGCGGGACCATATGGACGATCCCTAGGTCTTCACAGCTGATTTCTACAACCACCGCATTTACCCCGGCGATAGAGAGGCAGCGCAGGCCATCAGGAGGGACGTTAACATCCTTCCCAGCACAACCACCGATCAATACCTGATGAAAATGGCAGTCCTAGAAAAAGATATCGACTCCTTCAGGCCATAATTCGTCATCTATAACGCAGGAACAGACATCTTGCAGGGTGATCCTTTGGGCAATCTCAGCATAACACCTTAGGGTATAATCTAGCGGGACTAAATGATGATCCGGATGTGCATGGATCGCAAGATTCCAATCTCTATGTTCCTAAGCGGAGGTTACCAAAAGGTGAATGCCTAGATAATCGCAAATTCGATATAAAATCTACTATAAAAATTCCGATGACTTTGATCCAAAGCGGAGGCTCTGATAATGTGTTCTATAATGAGCATACGTATAATATAATAGTTTGATTGAGATGAGCAAGTTCTTTATGGTCCTATTCTCCATCGTGATACTCTCGCCCATCGCCTTCTTCCTCACCAAGTACGTCCCCTACTATATCCACGAATGGAAAGAGCCCGATACCGTGAATACTCTCAGCCTTTCATTGAGGGACTAACCGCCAAAGACCTCCAAGCGTTTAGGCTACCTGGAAGAGCTGACCTCACTGCCGCTGGTGGGGCATTTGTTCCTCGAGGAGAAGATCACGGAATTGATGAAGCTGGGCAGGTTCGAAGATGTCATAGAGAAATCTGGAGCCGCGATCGAGAGCCCACTCAACTCGAGATCCTTCTCGATCTGGTACCACCGGGCACTATCCCAGTGCATCATGAAACAGCTGGAGGACTGCGAGAGCAGCCTGAGACAACTTACTCTCTTTTCGAACAAGTACACGGAAGGATTGGTAGCCAGCATCTATTCAATACTGGAAGAGCTCAACCAGGCAGAGGGAAGATAGGGATTGAGCAAAGCAGATAAAGAAACAGTCAAACCACTTGGAAGGATCATTCCGTACAAACCTAAACCGAAAGTGGTGGAGTCTTACGAAGAACTTTGAGCTGATTTTTATTCGATAATCTATGAGAATCATTGAAATGTAAGCAAAGACTGAGCCTTCCAACCATTTTGGCTTTACTATCCCACGAGAAAGAGCTATTATATTTCGTATTTTAAAAAGATAGCGAAGGACATTTGTTCAATAGCAACATTCTTATTAGATATATAATTGATACTTTTTACGTCGCATGTGGAACTGGGTCAAAGATATCGTCAAGTAGAAGGTAATCGACCCCCTCAAGCCCTTCATCGGCCAACAAGAACGCCACTACGTCTAAAATCCACGACTAACCTCCTACGTAGACTACCGCCTCAACGAGGCCATCATCAGTTACATCTAAGTCGATAACACAAGGCTCTACTTCGAAGCCTTCAACAAGGAGGAAACAGTCCAGACCCTCCAGGAGCAGTACGTCAAATTCCACGGGAAATAGATGGTCCTCGAGAGCGAAGAGGTCAAAATTTCCCCCTCCATGCCATTGACGGAGATCATCAACTCCTCGGAGGATAGACAGGTCTTCCAGGAGATCGTGGAGAAACTGGAACGCAAGGAGAAAGTGGAAATTGAGGTGGAGGTGATGCCCGAGCAGAAGAAGGAGAGCTTCAAGAAGATCATCAAGAAGTGCAACGAGTTTCACAGCTATGAATGCATGATCCACATCAAGCACGGACTCAGACGACCGCTCGCCTACAAGACCACCATCACTGGAGAAACCACCTTCACCGACATTATCGAAAAGATCAAAGAGCATCCCCTCATCCTAGGGGACGATATCGAGTTCCTCAGCGAAAAGGGAGTGCTCTTCGATCCAGCCACCTACAAGTAGCCCTTCCAAAACCTCAACATCCACGAGCCAGTCTTGCATGCCAGATACTCGTACCATAACAGCTTGCTTCGAGGAGATACGCTGGTCGCTGTCGGCATGGAAGACGAAATCCCAGTCAAGATGCTGCAGGCGGCCTCCAAATAATACAACCAATTGGATCTTATTAGCGTAAACTCAAAGGAGAAAACTATCGACTTCAACAGGCTAACTAACTTCAGAGAACAGCTCGTCAGCAGCTACTACAGGGTGACTCTTTCATTACTGCTCAAGTAAGCCAAAGAAGACGAAAAACCAATCATTCTGTAGGCTTCAGGCAGCTTGAGATTGTATGTGCTGACTGGATAGTTCCAATAACTTTGGTGGCCCGTAGAAAAATTATAGAAAAGGCATCAAATAGGCGGCCTGCATCCGAGGGAAAATGCCTTTGCCCTTTATCAAATCGACCGAATCGAACAGATCAAACTGGAAAAACCAGAAACATTCTTCAGCTTATAGGTTTTGCCGGCTCATCAATTCGTTGCCAACCGCATAATAATCCACAACTGTGACAGTTTTCCCATAAAGGCAAGGTACTTAGGCGCCAATCCGCGTGAGGAGGTTGTGCAATTTTATCGCAACCAACGCATCAGCTAAAAATTCGGATAGCGTATCTGCAAGGTGGGAGGACTCACGCTCAACAATAAGCAAACCTTCGGAGACTATCAGCTCGATCAATTCCAAATCATTTACGTGCAGGAGGGCGAAAAAGTACCCCTCAAGAGATAACACGTCATCTCAGAGTGGAAGAAGGAAAGCGTGGACAGAGATAATGCAGAAAAGACGCATCTTTAGGAGTTCAATAAGAAATTGAAAGAAGAATACTTCGGGATATACAACCAACGGATCATCCCTTCCCGCTAGATATAAAAGATCTGCAAGGAAAACTAAACCTCAGTGGTGAACGTCTTAGTTGCTCTAAGGATGCACTTCGAGCGCATCAACTACCACATGAACAAGGAACCAAAGTACCTCCAGCTTGAAGATAAGGCATATCACGGACATCGGGAGATGTTGTAGAATGATGAGAAGTATATAAACGCATTGAAGAATGGAAAAAAGGATGGCCTTTAGGCGAAGGATGTTATGGGCATTAATCTCTATACTTCCAACCATGTCTACGGGGATCTTAATAAATATTTGCGGGAGTAATATATCAAAGGCAATGAAGAACTGGATAACAAATACTTGCCACTTACAGGATGGATCATCAAGAGTGTCAAAAAGGCATAAGCATATCGAGGTGTTACTTATCGCGGAATAGGGAAGATCAACCTTAAAAAGGCCTTAAATTTAAATAATGTCTAAGACAATTAACTTAAATAAAAATTCATCATTTTTACCAGCTTCACCTCCACGTCTCTAGAAGAAGGCCCTGCTCGCCATTTTCTTCCAAAATAAGAATAAGTACCCAAGTGCCTACTCAAATTAATAGTTTACAGTGGAAATCTAATCGAAAGATATTCTTACTTCTCCACGTAAAAAGAAGTACTAATCTTACCATTCACGTACTTCGTCATCAATAATTGCAATCTCTAAGGGCCGATCCAAACAGCTGAACTTGAGGAAATACCAATGCCGCAGACCAACTCGCGAGAGCTCATCTTTTGGGTCGACGATGAGCCTGATTCCAACTCAAGGATAAAGGAGCACTTCGAGGATCGGGGGATCGAGGTGGTGCAGGTGACCACGACACGCATCATGAAGCTTATCCTTCAGAACTTCTTCTGGATCTTCAAAATGCTGGGCAAAAAAGTAGTCATCCTCTCAGACATGGTCCGCAAGGAATACGGAATCATCAACTATACTGCCGGCGTCGACCTCTTCCAGCATATCTTCAACGATTACGGACTATCCAATAAGGCAATCATCTTCGCATCTGATAAAGCTAGAGCCTAGGCAAACCTAAAGGAAAAGGGAGTGGTCGAAGGAAACTGGGTCGTCATCACCGAGTCAGGAGAGCTTATCGATGCTGTTTAGGAGGAATTCCAAAAAATGTGAATACTCTCTTATCCCAACCTAATGATATGATTATAATGATGATAAGTCTTGCTGTTTGATTGACGGAATATAAAAAGTAGGGATCAGGAGTAGTATATCTTGTTGAAGTACGGTTTGAACTCAGTTACCGAGTATAGGTTTTACACAGTATCCAGCGAGAATACTTCCTCCTTTATTATACTCTCCCGGTGATATCTGCGATACTGGAAGGCCAGCGTCGCAACAAAGAACGCAAAGACCGCAGCCGCTATCTCCAGGAACCTCTCCACGAATCCCTGCTCAGCCTTTTCAGTCATGGATCTGAACCCGTACATGCTGATGTTGTTGGTGAGGGGGATGATGCCGTCGAAGAGCAGCCAGGTCTTGTCGCACATGTTGAGGATGTAGTAAGTGTAGTTGCTCGAGATCTGGTCGATCTATAGGGTCTCCTTAGCCACGAATGGGATCAGCATCGAAAAACCAGAGCTCAGGATGTTGTTGCGGTAGAAAATGCAGTCCTTCGGGTTCTTGAAGAATCCGCAAACGTCACCGTAGAGCACCTGGTCGGAGATCTATTTGGAGTATGCTGCGATGATCTTCGACTGGTAGTTGCTGCCCATCAGGGAGTTTAGCGCCTAATTGTACATGAGCTTAGCAGCAGTCATGTCGAAGTTCTTCTGAAGAGAGAGGACCTTGAGCCAGTTGTAGGCGGCAAGGTTGATAAATTTTTGCTGGATTTTGCTGAGCTAAAGGGAGGCAGTGCTGCAGAGCATCAGAGAAGTGAGCCTGTTCTGCTGCATAGTGACTGCGGAATCAGCCAATGCCATTATGCACACCAGCAGTGCTCCAGCCACCAAAAGATAGACTTTCTTGTAATACAGCAACCTCACTACTCCAGATCGACCCATTCCTGCATCATGCCCGTTGTGGTGCTGCAAAAACTACTTGTCCTCGTCACAGTAACTGCCATCCGAGTCCTCCAGCTAGTACTCGGCCTTGCTCCGCATGTGCCACTCTGCGAACTCCTCCACTGGCATGGTCTCAGGCTCCCGCTTGTCAGTCCGAATCTAGACCAGGTAGGAGCGGTCGAATTCTATGCTTTCGATGCGGTTGGCTCGCACCTGGTGGAGCTGGCTTATGGCTGACTTCAGCTACCGGATGCGGTCTGTCAGATGCTCGGGAGGGATGCATTCCACGATGCCAAGGTAGCGCATCAAGGCCTTGTTGTCCCTAACTCTTATCGCGATCACCAGCGCGCCTAACACACCCACCAAGACGAGCATAATCGCCCTCATCTCCAAGATAGAGGAATTGAGATCGGCAACATAGGCTTTTTGGCTGGTGAGGAGCATAGAAGTGAGAGTGCGCTCCCCATCAACTGTGGAGTTCAGCATGATGCTTGGGTATACCTTGGAGTAGAAAAACTCACTGAAGGGTGCCTTTTTTATGTTGCTGAGTAGGGAGAAGGTGGAAGATTTGACCAATTGGATATACTTTTGGTAGCTGATAGTGGAGGGCGGGTTGTTGAGGTAGGGAATGGCTGAAAATTTCCTCATGTACAGGTTTTCACCCAGCTGACCAAAGTCGTGAGGGATGGAAAGGGCAGCGATGAACGAATCAGTGTTTTGCTAAAGATCCTCGAAGAGAACATCGGTGATATAGCCAGAAACTGAAGTAACGTGAGTCTTGGAGCAGATATTATCGGGGAAATAAGGCGTCTGAGTTTGCAGGCTTAGGATTTGTTGCTAAAGGAGTACTCTGCTTTGGACCAGCTAAGCTGTGGTTACTGGCGTGATTAGCTCTATTATAGACTCTTTCAGGTTCTATATCCTGCCACTCACCGACATCAGCATGATGAAGATGAAGATAGCGATAATGACTATCGCAGCTGCTTATATTACGTTGCCTAGGGTATACTGGTACTCATCACCACCCTCCTCCAGCAATTTCTTCTCAATTCTTGCTGTTTTTTACTACAGGTAACGCTATACTCTCGGCGGTTTTTCTCTGCGCTAGCGTTAGCGTTCCTGGGTGCGTTGCTGCGTGTTTGAGACTCTTATGGAGTCCGTATTATCGTAGTTGAACTAAATTTCATTGAGCTAGAGGCGCTCATCCAGCTGGTCGACGGCAGTCTGGTGGACTACTGTGAACTGCACTCCCTTATTGCTGAAGTTTTCGCAATCGCGACGCAGCAAGGTCAGAGTTTCCTTCTCCCCCTGCCTTCCCTTGTCGATCGGCGCCAAACTGCAAATGTAGTTGAATGCTCCGCAGTTCTAGTAGTATATGCGCACTCCGATGCTGAAGCTCTATACCACTTTCAGCTTCACCGATCCAAACTCCCGCTATATCGACAGCCTGCACTCGTAGGTGTAGTGGGGCGGCGCTGGCTACTGCCTGCGAAACTCGACTGACTATGCCATGAGGGAGGCATGCTTGGCTCTCTGCTTTTCCGTGGGGATGAACTCCGATATGTTGCTGCGAGCGAAGGAGGAGAGGGCGAGTCCGAAGTGGTTCTTGAAGACTTCGTTGGAGTTGATGATTTAGCCGTGGTTGAAGCCGGACAGGACGAGGAGGCTGTTCTCACTGCCCTCGTAGCGCAGACGCTGGACCTAGCTGGCCAGGAAGTGGCGCTTCAACTGCTCCCGCAGGCTCAGGTAGCGCTTCTCCATGGAGATGTGGTAGAGCAGGAAGAGGAACTTGAACTCGTTGGAGCAGAAGTAAATCCCCTGGGATATGCACTTGTCCAGCCGTGCCCTGATGCGGGATTTCAGCTTGCTCCTCGCGAATATGCGCCCGTCGGTCATCATCTCTGCCTTCCTGCTCCTGTCAGCCAAGTACTCCGCCAATTTCAGCTCGTTGGCTAGGCACTCCTCGATTTCCCCGCCGAGGAGACGCAAATTGTCAGAAAATTCAATGAAATTGATGTCCTCCCTATCCGCCTCCTTCGCCTCCACCTGCTTCAGTATCCGCAGATACAGGAAGTGGAACTTGCAATTCTCAAAAACCGACGCTTTTGCCTTCTTGCGCTCCATGAAGCCGTAGTAGAGGATGAGGGCCTTGCTGGTGAAGCCGCCCCCCAGCTAGAGGGCGCTCCCCACCGTAAACTCGAAGCAGCTGAAAGAGTCCGTGTGGTGGAAGCGCTGGCAGTAGGCCTCGAAAAGCCCAGTGCTCACCTCCTTCCGAGCAGACACCGTCTGCAGCTGGAAGACAGGGTCGTAGATGGAGGGGTCCTGCTGTGCGTTGCTTCTGATGCGGTCCAGGACGGTGCATGCCTGGATGGCGCCCTCGTTCTTTGCAGTCTCCGACAATTCTATCGTCCTCTTCCCTTCGAAAAGGCACTCCTCCACGAAGAGCAGTCCCGCCAGTACTTCGTCATCCTGCTTTGCCTCGGATGTGTTGGCCAAGCTGCTGGTGTACTTGAGTTCTAAAGCACTGCGGAGGTAGTTATTTTAGTGGAAGTAGAAAAACAAGGCAGCAAGTTCTCCCACGAAAAGGTAGGGCAGGCCGAATATGGTCTAGAATACATTCTCCACCGCTGACACGAAGCCAGAGAAGACGCCGACCAGCAGCACATACTCATAGATGATCTTTTGGTACGTAAACTTAAGGAAAAATGCACACAGGGATATTGCTTGACAGAGAGCAACAACCACGACCACAACAAGCTGCGTCTGCACAACCAAAGGCAGCAACCCAATAACGTTCAATTTGACCACACGGACCAATTTGTTAATGGTGGAGATTCTACATATCTGAGGAAGTACTGCGCCAGCTCCGGAGTGACAGAGTTGAAGTATATTATCTTGCCAGTTACAAAGAGACTCTGCAGGGAAAACAGAAGAGAGCATGTCACTTTGAATTCCACGAGGCCTGGGTTCTTGGCCAGCAGAGAAGCAGTAGAACAGATAGGGGAAGCACGATATGCTAGTACCACTCCAGCACTGCCCCCTTCTCCCTCCTCTCGCCGAAGCCGTATCCTCCGAAGGCGTATCCCAGGTGCGCAGAGGCTATATCTTATGGAAGGTACTGAGAATGAAATATGCGAGAGTGGCATAGGGGAGGGTGTAGACGGAGGTGTAGGATTTAAGGTTCACCAGCAATTGCGTTTCGGAGAGGAGGAGGCCGGCGAAGAGGAGCACCTTGAAGTAGGCCCGCTGCGAACAACTGGTACTGACACGGTCGCCCATTCAATCCAGAGATTTAAATTACAGATGAACATTATTTAGAATAATGCCAAAATCGACAAAACCACCATCAGGTAAACATCAACCAACAATCGATTATTACTAACTGGATTGGATAAGGAGTACGTGGAGGTGGTTTGGGGATGGAGTATTGGTTTATCTAATAGTTGTAAAATGGTATGCTACGTCGATGAGAGGCATTTTGGTTCAATATGTTAATTTCCGATATGAGAGTCAAATAAACACAGGAGAAGTATAGGCTATCATTTTATTGAAAAATGGTGAGAAGTACTGTCCATTTTTGGTTCAGAATTCCCACGACCATCCGCCCTGTTTTTCTTAGAGCTGCGTCTGTAGCTCACACTCCCGATCTCCCGAGAAACTTGCCCACTGCATCGACTCCTCAAGCGAGCTTAAGGAGCCCTCCAGGGATTCAATCACGCTCCTTGGGGGAAAAGAAGCGTCGTCTTAGATGAGGGTGAGGGAGGTCTGGGTAGCATGGAGGGTCTGTGTGGGTTGTTTGTGTTATGAGGGAAAATTTAGATTTGGATGAGATTGTCAATTTTACGGTAACTGGCAAGGTATTTGAGGGAGGCTGCCTATCCAAAGGCCACATTGTACTTTCTAGGGTGCACTCTTTTCCCTTTCATCTCAGAATTTAATTAATATTAATAGCATGATAAAGCCTAATCATAAAACTGATCCCTATCGTTTCCGCTGTTGGATACACCGGGGGTACTTTTACCCCCGATGGATTTCATCTTTTATATGATTGTTGGCCTTTAAAGGGTTCTACTATCAAAAACTCATACATAAAAAATGGCATTTCCTGTATTATCGGGCATTCTAGTTTCTCTTCATTTTTTTTAGATAATTCGGCGGGAAAGGTGAAGACAGGAGTGACTTTGGGACTGATGGCTCGACGGTTATCATATGAAATTCTTTTTTTATTAGGCAGCAATGGTTCGATCTTTTTTGTATGGTATGCTCCTTCTATTAATAGTATATATGGGGACAGGATGGAAGACAATGCCATTCTTAGCGTTGAGGCCCTCTCCGCTTTCAGGTGAAAGGGAGGGGATCGGCTGGCTGCGATAGGATGAAAACTTTTGGTTTTTATGTGCGGGCATGCATCCAAACCAACCCTTTAATCCACGGGTACTCATCCCCGTTAAATATCTACACACCGCTGATCATAAGGATTGCAGGGATGGCCAGGAAGGTGATCGTATTGAATCTCTTTCACATTTTTGCATGGAATGAGCAGACGGTTTGCTTACTGAAATAATTACGAATAATCTAAAACCTTCTATAGAAGGCAACATTAATCATTTGTAGCAATACGGTATATACAAAATAGTATGATATGCTAGCACCATTAATTTTTCCAATCGATAATTATTAAGAATACTATGATCTAGAGTGTGAAGCGCGGAGAACTCAAGTAAAGACAGAAACGAGTGCATTGGCAATACCCCTATCTGAGACTCAATGATCATACCCACAGCGTCAAAGGATAGGTGGTACTCACATAGGCCATCTATATCGCAGATCAGACTAATTCGCTACTGACGATCTTTCTGAAGTTTTTCTCAACGCACCTCAAGGAGAACGGGCAGGACTTCAACTAGCTCTTCGTCTTCTGGGTCTCCCTCTTCATCTTCAGGGAAAAAGCCAATCCCAACAGCGAACGCCAGACCTAAGCATCATAACTCTACCAGTCGAGCATCATGAGCCATAAGGAGAAAATCTAGATGGACAGGAATGCCGTCGAGAAGGCCATCCAAATACTGGTTCATGAAATTGTTCAGAATTGGAAATAGCTGAGGATTGGCAACAGTCACGTAAGCCAATTGTAGTATATTGACAAAAAGCAGCACGTTGAAGCTCACTTCAAAAAGGAAATAAGAAGGATCTGTGATAATCCCGAAGAAATATAGTTTCTAGTTCCCTAGGAGTTCAAGAAGACGCGAGAAGACTTGAAAAACTATTTGAAGACCAACCTGTAGGCTCTGTGCAGGGTGGAGTGGCTGAAGGAGAGCCAACGGAGCCTGAGATTGGAAAACTTCCTATTTGAGACCAGAAACTACTTCAAAACCTTTACGGTGGAGGAGTACTCAAGAGGGAGAACGTTTTCTTATGGATGCGAATCCCAGTGCCTGCAAGATGGCCCTGAGCAGATATCTCTGGAAGATTTGATAAGCCTGCGCATGAAAGGCGAGGACTATTACTCGCAGAGCAAGATGCTGATATAGGAGCTGTACCACTTGGTAATGAACTACCACATGGCTGTGACTGACCGCAAGGGAGCCAGGCTGCACTACCGGCACTTACATCCGAGGTTCATCATCTTCGACCAAATGTTATCGAAGCTGAAATTGGCACAATACCCCCTCTTCATCGAAGCGCTAGGATTGATCGGTGAGCCAATGTCCATTGAAGCCAGATTGGTCTTTCAATCGACCCCCAGAGTGCCGGCTGTCAAATGCCTCACTCCGCCCCAAATCTAACACAAGGAACTGTATTGCGACTCATTCTATGGCGAAAGTTGGTGGCATGCCAGATAAAGCCAATCCAATAATCCTAAATGGGAAAATGAACGAAAGGAGAGGGAGAAAATGGAGGAGGAAAACATTTTCTGGAAGTTTCTTCATATCGTCTATTTCATCATCAACGGAGAATACTACAATTAACACATTCATCTCCAAGATAAGTACGAGCAGTCCATCTTGTAAGCAAAGAGATAACTGTAAGATAACCCATAATCCATCATAAAATTCCTAAATCTAAAATCCCTGACCATTCCAACTTCCCTAGAATTCACTATGGAGTAACTCTCCTCCATTTTCAATTTTGAAGATGAGGAAGATTCGATCATAACATCAATGACGAAGGCAAAGCTGGAACGACAGCTAACCTTCCACTCCTTAACAAAGAAGAAGTTGGTGGAGCTGCTGAAGGCCAATCCCTTCTTCTTCAAATATAGCAACATCAAAGGATATATCCTTATAGTCCAGCTGGACATTGTCAGCTCACTCTTCTACACCATCTTCGCATACTCCGCAGAGAGTAGAAGAGCAGGCACCAGCGAATAGATCCGGAAGGTTAGCGATGTCATCGACTTCGCCATTGCCAATACACCAAATGCCATCAACACTCTCCTCACCAAGGTCCAAGACTACCTCAGTAGGGAGGAAGGCCATCCTCAAAAGAAGTACCTGGAGAGCGATGAGGGCAGGGAGATAATGTTGAAGATGAATGCCATAATCGACCGGTATCAAACCCTCATGAGGAATCAGTAGCAACTCGACGCACAAACCACCAAGTTCGGCTTCGCAAGCAGCAAGAAAATGATCGCAGACTTCACCCAGTAGGCCAGGAAACTCTACGTGGAGGTTGTTCCCTTTGCCAAATTCTGTTTTTCTAAGCTCGTGGTAAGCTACAGCGAACGAGGGGATGAAAGCGAGCAAAAAAAGTATAAAAACGAGTACAGTTACAGGAAGTGCCATCTGTTGGCGAGGAGCTTATGGATATGCCAACCAAAATACTGGGTCAAGCATGAGTCCCTATTCCTCTCAAACTTAATATTTGATGATGGGGATTTCCAATCACCGGAGGAGTTTTTACGCGCTAGGAAGGTTCTGGACGAGATGGAGGGCATTTTTAGGGTAGAGGAGCAGAAGGATATAAAATCTATGATTTTCATATAATGAAGGGGAGTTTATTCTCATTTTCGATTATGAGGGGGCCAAGTCACAATATTATTTATTACCTCCGCCAAAATTCCACGATGTTTTCGAGTTGCCTCTTCACCGGCATTCAAAGAGTTAATTTTAGGGGTAATCTCCACGGTGGCTAGTATTTATTTTTTGTTTTATCAAAGTTCAAAAATGATAGTAGTTTGCCTCTCAGAAATGAATCCCATCGAAAAAATGAATGGACAGTGACCAGGGCATAAAAAAGGTCAATTTTTCCCCTGCAAAAATGCGATGGTTTGGAATGGGATGAACTCGCAACAAAATACTTAATCGAGAATATACGAACACAGCAAGAGTAAGAATAAAAATCATTCCTCGATCGACGAGAAATCGAAGTAGTGCAGTGAACCACCGAGGTTGGCACCTCCCTCCTCGTGGTCGTACGTCTGAGTTTAAATGGAATCAAGGAAGTGGCGTTTCAGGTCCTTTCTCATCTGCTTTGACAGAGTTCTCTTGAGGAATAATTTCTTCCACTTGCAGATCTTCCCCCTGCCCAAGGAAGAAGAATCCCGGTCGGATTGCATACTAGCGTATGCCCTTTAGACCTTCATTGACTTATATTATGAAATGATTATAAGAAAGCATAAAAATTCCATAGCTGTATAATGTATTCCCAACGACGGTAAAAATAGCCAAACCAGCAAACAAGTCCCACCCCCTTCCATCGAAGGCCGAAGTTTTCGTGAATCTCCTTTAAGTTTGAACAATACATGATCAGAGATTCATTTTTTTGATGAAAGACCATATCTGTGCAAGATGGCAGGAGAGTGGAATCGCAAAAAAGAGGCCTTTCGTATTGGTAGTTTAGCTATTATATATAAGAATGATTATCAGCAAGAGCGACCCCCAATGATGGGACCTACAACCAGCCCGCCAAAAGTATCAAAAGAACGCGGACAAAGGACTGTCCTTTGATTTCCGATTATGAATTCATATAATCCAATATCGTTAAATCTATCATGGAGAGGCAGCTCTAGAGAAACCTCAGAAAGGATATCAAACACATAGTCAACATGCAAAATTTACTCGAGGAATATGATCGAGAGAATAAGTACCTCAACAAACAAGTCCTTGATCTCATTAGCGAAAATCAAAGACTTAGAATGGACAAGGTCAAGACCAGCATCATCAATGATGTCCTCTATTCCGATAAAAAAATAATCAAAACGCCCACCAAAGGCAACATCATCAACCAGCTTAGACAGGAGAGCTAGAAAAGCTTCCAGAATAGCAGCAGCAAGGCGGAGGAGAGCAATACGAAGATGGAAGATTCAAGCAAAAAAATGGAGAGAAGTAGCAGCAAGAAATTAATCCAAAAGTTTAAAATCTAGAATGAAAGCGAACCCTTGAAAGTAGAAATAGTGAAAAAAGACGAAGGAGTGCAAACACCCATCCTCGATAAAGCCCCCCAATACACATAGACTCAACATAGGTAGCATAACTCTCCAAACCAAAAAATAAAAGAAGACAACGCTTTTTCTTTTCGGCAAACCACCGGAAAGATACAGTTTTAGTCGCAATCCGCCTCCAGCAAAGAATACATCAGCCAAATCGATTTGAAATTTGAAGAATCACCCAAATAGGCCCAAAATCATTCCAGCCTGTCAAGAATACAAGGCATGTCGAGAGAGATAGTCCAGCCGAAACTTCCACAAACGCAGAGCAATACACTCATCACCGAATATCAATAGACCATCAAACGGGAAAACTCGCAAAATGAACAGTTCAAAAGGAGTCACGCCATAAAGCCATCACCCCAGGTGAATACAAGCCTTAGCAAACAATCAAGGCAAATGACTCCAAGCTCAAGCTAGAAGAAGTTTGTGAGTAGAGATGATTCGAGGACAAACATCCGTCCCTTCTAGAGCGTATAAAAAAAGAAAAGATTTTTATAGATTGTAAGCATCTCCCACACGCCAACGAAAGTACAGAGGGGGACAGGAGATGATTGCTGTTGATATTCATATTTTCCATCCATTCTGTACTGGCATTCGCAAAGATTAGGAAATGATGATCATCAAATTTCTGACTTTTTGTTTGGATTGATTCCGTATTTAATCTCCAACTCTGAAACTTCTCTCTGCCGCTTGGTCATCTCATCATCGAGAGCCTTCAGCGTATTCTCCAGCATGCCGATGGTGTCCTTGAGGGAGGCCTTAGTCTCATTGATGTTATGCTCGACCAAGACCCCACCAACAACTTTCCAACACTTGCGTTCGCCCTTCAAGGGTTCAAGATTATTGAGGACTAGGTTGTGTTCCCTTCTTTCCTCTTCGAGCTCGATGTATCTTTTGAAGATCTCCGTGTATTCTGACTTCAATTTGTTATAGTGGTTGGTGACTTCCTGCGGGGTTGACATATAATTCAAAATATGATAAGTTACCCATGTGGTGAAATGATTATTTGGGATTTGAGCGGGCACGCATCGGAAAATTATTACATATAAAAGTGGATTGATAGTTTATAGCTTGATCCCCAACGGCTTATTATATTTATGTAGAGAGAGGAGGCAAATAGACAGGATAGCTTTGCAGATAGGCATCGGATGGACGAGGAAAGCCCTGCAAAGATCGAAGAGACTAATCTCTCAGACTCCGCATCGAAATAGCAAGTGATATCCGCACCAGCTGTGCAAGGAAACGAGCTTTCGAATACGATGGCAAATTATCATCACAATTAATAGTAATCCTCTAAAAACCCTAGGACTTCGCAACAAAAAAAGGAATAACCCGCCAATAATCTCTACCATACGAACTACACATACCTGCATGAATGGCTGAGGAAGGAGTGCGTGAGGGGGAAATTGACCCGATAGGCCTATGCTAATACGTTATGCTTGATGGACATGTATTATCGAAGCAATACCCTAGTAAAAGAAAAATTTCTACAAAAAGCTCTCTGTCTCATGGTAATCTCCTCAAAAGCTCTATAACGAAAAGTGCTATACACGTCCACGGTTGCCAAATTAAACAAAATTGCCTTTGAGATATTACTAGAGATAGAACAGGAGCTACTCGTTTACTTCGGCTTTAAGATCAGCTCCTACAACTTCGTCAGAGTGATGAATAGCTACCTCAAACGGTGGGATGATGAAGTAGCAAAGATGCACAAATGGGAGCATTTACTCTTCTTTAAGGAGGAAGAGGATAATTATATGCTTTATGAATTAATATACTTTCTTTGCGATAGCTACCTGAAGCATAAAAAATCACTCACCTAAAATAGAATAAAGGAAATCATGAAGCACGTTCTCCAAGAGAAATGCAACAACCAAGAAGCAGCCTAAGTTGATTCAATCATTGATTTCATCTTCACGTAAAGGATGTATACAGTGGAACAGGAGAATTTCTACGCTTTTGAGAAAAATGATCTGACCGACCCTTTTGAACTTCATAATCTATTGAAAAAATGCCAACAATAATTCTTCCAAATGGACGAACTGATCCGTAATCGCTATCGTAATGAGCACACGGCCTACAGAACCTACAGTGAGTTCCTCTACCTACTTCCCTGATCTTCCAAACCATACTTTTTCCATTTATCCATACTGAATACTGATATACTGAAGCCTATGATGATTATAATCTCATATCATGGCATTCAATGGCCAGGATGTCAATCCCCACAATCGCAATTCACACCTATAGCCCCATATCAAGGTGGAAAACGTTTCCAAGTTCGATGAGTACAAGATCGTCGAGCATTATGTCCGGCTCCGAGAGTCACAGCAGGAAAAACTAGCCAATATTAACCTCAGTGAAGAACTTAAACGAAAATTGTTCGGCTTCTCCTAGGGGTATTACCTGACCAACAACCATGACCCTTATCGATTGATCATCGAGAACCACCCGATCAAGGGCAGGACAATCAAGACAGAATAGCGTTATCACCACTAAATGCACAACAAGTACAAATAGCAGGGAATGCGTGAGGAAAACAAGAACTACTCAGGGATGAGGGACTTCAGTGAGGAGAAGCTCTACATGGATAGCGACCTGTAAGTGCCGATCCCTGACAATTCGGATGGATCAACGCCTAACCCAGAATTCAATAATTACAGTGAGGAAAGATTGAGGGACAACCTCACTGTCAAAAACAGCCTTCTTGATGAATGATAAGCCTACTGACTACTAAAACTATATCAAGTCATCCCTTCCGGATGGTCTGCAAGTGGCTCTCTGTTCCGCAGACTGATTTCCGCTTCGTGAAGACCTTGCTGGTGTTGTGGGAATCGCGCTAGGTGCTCGTTTTTTTATGGGTTTTTAATTTGAGAGGACCATGGGGTTTGAGACTGAGACGGAGATGCTCGAAAGTGACGGTATCTGCTAGTGAGTTACTGTCGATGGGAGTGAGGGTGATGTCGAAATCGCTGCTGGTCATTGCTTTGCTTCTCTATGACTTTATGCCAATCGTGAAACGGGATAGGGTCTACAGTTTGACGTAGAATTATTCAATGGAGCTATTGATTTTTCCCCGATATTGGTTGTAATCTTATTGATTAATAGTCTCTTTGCTTGAGTTTTCAAGCAGGATTTACCAGCGTTGCTTTTCCTCCTGAAACTTGCTTTCCTCCTGCATTTCTATAAGGTTTCCATAGCTGCTTTCAATGGCTTCCAGTTCCTTCTTTACTTGCATTGACATCATCGCCATTTTGCTCTGCTTCTCATAGTAGGAATGCACCCTTTCCGCCACTTCTCGAACATACAATCCTTCTAATTTCTCTTTGGCTTCACTCAATTCCCTCAGTGCTATTTCTACTTCCTTGATATGAGCAGCCAGAGGCGCAGCAACTTCTTCAAGACTATCGGTGAGTCTCCGATAATGTTCGCTGCTTTATTCGATAAGGGTGAGGCTATTTTTGAGTTCATTGACGGTGGTGGAAATCTGCATCTTCCTTTAGAACTCCTGAGGAGTGAGTTATTTTTCAATCCTGCGACCGCTGAGAGCCACGTTGAGTGCGCAATTGCGACAGTACTTGACCCACGGTTGGTCTGAAATGAAGTAGCCTGAAGGGATGGAGGGGTGGTTCTTGCAGAATGGACCGCAGGGGGAAGATTATGATAGAGGAGCTTCTTGCATTTTAGTAATAATTTTTAATGATTGCAACTGAAACATAAAGAAAGTTACTTAAGTATTTATCATAATCTTCGAGAAATACATCATGAATCATATGGAAGAAGGGGGGATTCGATGATAGGGGATGGCTAAGGTTCCACATAACTGTCTTCGCTGGATTTTTTGTTTATTATCCGCATAATAACTTTAAGATCATGCTCAAACCTAAAACCCACAGCTTTCGCCTCAAAGTTTTGCTCAGCAAATTGGAAGCAGTTAGCAACAAAGTTGCCTCCCGCTGCCATGCCTTTCTACGGGTCGGTAAACATTCCACTATTCAGACAGCGATGAACTTTCATTCAAGGTGACGCCTTAGCTGAAAAAGAATGTGGCTACTTTCAACGCCGAAGTATAGAGTGAGAATTTCCTCATCCAATTCGACGAGGTGACTGGCCTATACGAGGGGAAATCAGCAACAGTGATGTTCGAGTTGTAGACCCAGGGGACGAGAGTGAAGATAGGTGAGGTGCAGCTCAACCTGGGTGCTATACTCAACGAGAAGAAGTACCGCATCGTCAACTCGTTCCCCCTAGCCAAGTGCTATGACAAAACCGCTAAAGCCAAAATTTCAGTCGATTTCATACCCCTTTCGGCGCCTGCGGAACAAGCTTTTTCTTCTTCTTAAAGGAAAGAGAAGAGAGAATTGGTAATAAGATAGGGATCACTGCGAGAGACACCCTCATAGGTGCAAGTTCTAGGCGTATCTCCTTCTCAAGGGTGGAAGCAAACACCTTACAAGTCTCGTCTGGCTGAAGAATCCAACTATATCCTGCAGTAGAAGATATACGAATACGAGCAAAAGATGGATAACTACCGCCTCTCCCAAACCCAACTGCAGGAAAAATTACATTAGCAGATCTCCAACAAGGACGATCATATCGCAGAACTCACTGGAGAACTGGCACGCAAGGTCAACCAAATCTCAGCTTTGACCCTATAAGGAGAGCAACTAAGGTTTAGACTGAAAGAGATGGGAGAGGAAGTAGCAGCATCTAAGGAAGCTAATAGATCGTTGATCGTCATGGTGGAAGGGCTGCAGCATGAGGAAGAAGATCTCAAGAAACAAGTACAAGCATTAAAAGCTTCACTGGACAACCAAGGCAGGACCAAAGAGAATAAGGAGAAACATTTCACCCAAGAACTGGCCAAATATACACAACGGTATCTGGAAAGCGAACAGTAAAGGAATAAGATAGTTTTTCAGCTGGAGAGCAAATTCAAGTAGGAAATATAGAAAAAGGAGAACAACTATCGTGTCCTGATTGCCAACAACGACAAGAAACATATCGATACAATCAACGCCCTCAAATTAAGGATCAAGGAATTGGAAGAATAGCTGGCAGAACGCGCATAAGTTATCGAGAAGCAGGTCCACTAAGCGAAGAAATTGAATGAGCATCTCAACCAAAAAGTGAAGGAACTGGCAGAAACACATAAGAAACTATAATCCACCATTTAAGAAAGAGATTCAGCTCAGAAAAGCCACAGTAATGTCTCGAATTAACTATAAACACTCACCTTCTCCTACCATTAGCTGGAAAGATAGAAAGGACAACTGCAATAGTAATCCCAGACCTGCAGGCGTGCAAGCTAGCAGTTGAGAATGGAGCTGCTAATGGCCAATCAGACCATATAGGAGCAGCGTAAAATATTGACCAAATATGGGAAAGAGCTGCAAGTTCATCAATAGCGCGCATACTACCTCACCGAGAAGTACAACGATGAGATGGAAATGAAATCGCAGGCGTAAGATCACATTAGGGGAGAAACGCAATACTACAAAGAGGAAATGCACAAGTTGAGAAACCAGCTCATAATCGCTGAGGAACATGCCGAAGAGGAGGCAAGCGCCAACCACCAAATGCAATAGGCTCTACATCGCATTGAGCTGTAGTTGTCCAACAAGAACCAAGCATTGGTGCGCAGTGGTGAAGAGAAGATTATGCTTTAGACTGAAAATCGCAGTCTCAGGAGCGAGTTAGGGTAGTTATAGTAAGCAGTGATGCTACTGAAGGAGGAAAACATGCAATTGAATGACTATCTACGCGAAAAGAAGGCTGCCTTATAGAGCGATAAGAGCTTAGAGTGGAGCTATAAGATCGAATAACTGCAGCTGGATATTAGCGAAATGGTGGAAAAGTTTAAAGTTGAAAAGGATCTGCTAAGAGACACCTTCAAAAAAGAGGAGCTAAAGCGAAAAGAAGAAATAGCCAATCTGACAGCACTCTTACGCAAAGCCAAAGAGGATAATGAAGAGCTGAGGCGTTCCATTGCTCGCAGATAGGCACACTTCAAGGACCACGACCAAACCAACTAAGAACTGCGTTTCGCTTTGAAGGAAAGCGCTGATGAGCTTAGTGAATACAAGGAAAAAATACGTATCTATATGGCCGAAGTGGAGGAGCTGGAGAACAGATTGAGGGAAAGAGAATAGCGTGAGTCTGCCAAGCTGAAGGAGGCTGAGGAGAAGTACCAAAAGTAGGCAAAGTGGGCGAAGAAAGCAGAGACCCTCAAGGGCAGCTTCAACAAGGTCATCACCTACCTGCTAGACTTCATATCCAAGCCATTCTCAGCATCGGTTATCTACCAGTAACTACTTTCACCTGACCTCGACCCGTAGATCAGCAACATGATCAATCTTTCCCTCAAAAAGTTCTGTGAGGAACGCACAAAGATCAAGGAAACCGTCAAAAGATTGTAAAGCTAGTCTTTCTTCAAGACAGAAAAGACTATTGAAAAGGAGAGCAGATTTACAGATAAACGTATTTCTACTGAACTGATCATCGAACCAGCAATAAAAAGAAATTATTTCAAAGAAACACCAGAAATAGAAAGTCCTTGGAAGTACCAACCATCAACAAGGCCAAAGGATAACTTCTAGTCGGATTCTTATCGCGAGGAAAACGCTAGATTGAAACGCGAAATATCATAACTGCGTGTTAAGGTGAAGAATTTAGAGGATGATGTAGTGAAAGCTGAGCGTAATGGTGATTCTGAGCGTTATACAAGGTAAGCTCTGAAGCACTAAATGGAAGACCTCCAGGACTAGTTGTAGAAAGTCTCATTCCAGTTGAAACGTAAAGAGAAACTCATACTCGAATACGAGGCAGAAATGAAGAAATGCAGACCTAAATCCTGACCACCAAGAACATCCAAGCCTCCACAGCACCCAAGCAGTCAGGCCCTACCAGCAGACTCTAAATACGGCAGAGGTAGAAGGAGGAAAATGCTCAAAGCAATAGAAATGCTACGATAATTCGCGAATTATAGGGTAGGCTGGAGCAAAGAAACAAAGAGAATGAGGAGCTGGCAATGTAGGTGAGCAGACTGAAAGGATAGAATAACTCTCTAGGAGAAGTGATCAACAACTTGCGCAGTGAGGTCAAAGTCAATGAGACGAAGCTCAAGTAAAAGATTGCTAAAAATTCCAACCTGGAGTAACAGTTGATCGGCCTTAAGGCTTCCCTTTAGGAAGAATTCCAGCGTGAGATCATAAAACAGCAGAAGCGAATTGCTGATCTTGAGGAAGAGGTGGGTGGATTGGACGAGGAATATAGACGCGCACAGCAGGCCATTGCGAGCTTGGAGAAGGAAGCGGGTGAGGCAGAGAGGAGGGTGAAGGTCGCCAGAGAGGAAAGCAGGATCAATGAAGCGAAACTCAAACGAGAAGGTGAGCAAGCACAAGCACGCTTAAAGGAAACAATACAATAATTATAGCATTCTGTGCTTACCCTTACCAGCGAGACCGAACAACTATCCCTCAAGAACAAGGAACAAGCCAACAGGATCACCAGCCTAACCGCTCTCCTTTCCAAAAAGGCGAATAAGTGGACAAGCACCTGGCAGCCCTCACTTCCAAGTCCTCAGAAGTGGCACAGCTCCAAGAAATAGCAGAAGAAAATCGTCGAGAGTATTAGGGAAAACTAACCTAATTACTATAGCGATTGGAGAATTATAGACAGCCCTGCAAGAGAAGGACTATGAGCTGGAGGAATACCGATTCACCTCATAGGGAAAGCTGATGGACCTTGAGAAGCGTCTCGAATAGACGATGCAAGTGGTGACCCGCAAAAGCTGATTTTCTCATAGAAGATTATTATCCAAATACTATTTCCTTTCTCTTCATGGCATGAAATGTATTCTTATGTATTATAATTAAAATAAATAAATTGATAAATCCTATATTTATCATAGAAATCCATTAAAATCTAAGCTACCGGTCTCTCATCGTTCGCAGTAGACCTCTATCAGTCCCTCTCCCAGCAAGCACAAGAAGAGATATAAACTGATCTCCTCCACCGTCGAAAGAAAGACCCTCAATTTATCCAACATCAACACTGGCCGAGAAATACCATATCCCTCCCAATAACAAGCCCCCTCACGCAAAAAATACTCCAATCCCACCCCCAGCACCACCATCAACCTCAGCTCCAAGGCCACCTTCGCCAAGTTCAAGTCCTGCGACCTCTCCCCAAGAAAAAACCCAACGGGGCAGGAAGGCCGCCATCGCTGCCAAGTCCAAGGTCAGAAACGTCAGCATTTCAATTAATTGCAGCAAGGAATCGGCATAAGATCTTGAGCAAGGATTCCAAGAATTAAAAATCGCCCTCATAGTAATCCCCGCTTTCAATCGATCGCATAATCATCAAGACTAAGAAATACTACGACGTATAGCGAGAGAAGTGGAGGGAAAGCATAGAGAGGAGCAACGGCTTAATTAGACGGGGAGGAACGGGTGAACTACTTTGAGAATGAGATGCTGCGACTATAGAATGACTACTCGGATAGTGGGGACAGTTCTTTGGCCAACAGCGTGGAGATGGAGCACGCCAAGCAACTGATCGGCCTTAAGGCTTCCCTTGAGTAAGAATTCCAGCGTGAGATCATAAAACAGCAGAAGCGGATTGCCGATCTTGAGGAAGAGGTGGGCGGATTGGACGAGGAATATAGACGCGCACAGCAGGCCATTGCGAGCTTGGAGAAGGAAGCGGCTGAGGCAGAGAGGAGGGTGAAGGTCGCCAGAGAGGAAAGCAGGATCAATGAAGCGAAACTCAAACGAGAAGGTGACACGTAAGCTGATTTTCTCATAGCCAATTATCATCCACATCCCTTGCCCTTTCTGTATAGCATGAGATGCATGCCGATGTATTATAATTGAAAATGCACTATACAAACTCATACAAGAAGCGTGGCTTTTTTTTCAAAAGCGCCCCGCCCTATAACTAAATGCCCAATCGGTCCATCGTCACCAATATACCTGATTATTAGGTTGCCGACAATTCGATTAAAACCTCCAAGTATACCTCATTAAACTTCATCCCGCTCA
>NW_022205227.1:0-37280 GCF_008831285.2 Nymphaea colorata
TGAAATCACACGAGTGGGAGAACATAAATGACATTTAAGTGATTTACTGCTTTATTTAGTTAATATAATGTGTTTCGCTTGTATTGCATCTATAATGAATGGTTTAAATGGTTCAAACTAAAAGTTTGTATGAAAAGAAATGAAATTCAAGTCATTCGTTTGATCGCTTATCATTCCCCTAATGAGTTGAACTTGTAGTTAAGGATCTAATGAATTGAAGTCACATTCAATTAAGTATGTGTGATCAAACGAATCACTTAAATCCCACTCCTGTTTATACGAACAACTGATTTCAATCGCTTATATCGCGTACTATAGATGTAACACAAGTTGAATTCTTTCGATTAAGTACGAGGGATGAAACTAATGCGTAGATCACATTTTTAACTATATGAACTTGTGATTTCAATCATTTTAATCGTTCTTTATAGAAGTAATAAACGGTAAAACACATTATGTTAACTATAAGGGATCAATTGAATGACTTGAATCACATTGTAATGCATAAATGTGCTTAAACATGCATGTTGAATGATTTAGTGGAATGAAATCAGAAGATTGTAAGAACATAAATGACATTTAAGTGATTTACTTGCTTTATTTTAGTTAATATAATGTGTTTCGCTTGTGATTGCATCTATAATGAATGATTTAAATGTCAAACTAAAAGTTTGTATGAAAAGAAATGAAATTCAAGTCATTCGTTTGATCGCTTATCATTCCCCAAATGAGTTGACCTTGTAGTTAAGGATCTAATGAATTGAAGTCACATTCAATTAAGTATGTGTGATCAAACGAATCACTTAAATCCCACTCCTATTTATACGAACAACTGATTTCAATCGCTTATATCGCGTACTATACATGTAACCACAAGTTGAATTCTTTCGATTAAGTACGAGGGATGAAACTATGCATAGATCCATTTTTAACTATATGAACTTGTGATTTCAATCATTTAAATCGTTCTTTATAGAAGTTATAAACGGTGAAACACATTATGTTAACTATAAGGGATCAATTGAATGACTTGAATCACATTGTAATGCATAAATGTCCTTAAACATGCATGTTGAATGATTTAGTGGAATGAAATCACAGAGTGGAGAACATAAATGACATTTAAGTGATTTACTTGCTTATTTTAGTTAATATAATGTGTTTCGCTTGTTATTGCATCTATAATGAATGATTTAAATGGTTCAAACTAAAAGTTTGTATGAAAAGAAATGAAATTCAAGTCATTCGTTTGATCGCTTATCATTCCCCTAATGAGTTGAACTTGTAGTTAAGGATCTAATGAATTGAAGTCACATTCAATTAAGTATGTGTGATCAAACGAATCACTTAAATCCCACTCCTGTTTATACGAACAACTGATTTCAATCGCTTATATCGCGTACTATAGATGTAACCACAAGTTGAATTCTTTCGATTAAGTACGAGGGATGAAACTAATGCGTAGATCACATTTTTAACTATATGAACTGTGATTTCAATCATTTTAATCGTTCTTTATAGAAGTAATAAACGGTAAAACACATTATGTTAACTATAAGGGATCAATTGAATGACTTGAATCACATTGTAATGCATAAATGTGCTTAAACATGCATGTTGAATGATTTAGTGGAATGAAATCACAAGATGTAAGAACATAAATGACATTTAAGTGATTTACTTGCTTATTTTAGTTAATATAATGTGTTTCGCTTGTTATTGCATCTATAATGAATGATTTAAATGGTTCAAACTAAAAGTTTGTATGAAAAGAAATGAAATTCAAGTCATTCGTTTGATCGCTTATCATTCCCCTAATGAGTTGAACTTGTAGTTAAGGATCTAATGAATTGAAGTCACATTCAATTAAGTATGTGTGATCAAACGAATCACTTAAATCCCACTCCTGTTTATACGAACAACTGATTTCAATCGCTTATATCGCGTACTATAGATGTAACCACAAGTTGAATTCTTTCGATTAAGTACGAGGGATGAAACTAATGCATAGATCCATTTTTAACTATATGAACTGTGATTTCAATCATTTAAATCGTTCTTTATAGAAGTATAAACGGTAAACACATTATGTTAACTATAAGGGATCAATTGAATGACTTGAATCACATTGTAATGCATAAATGTCTTAAACATGCATGTTGAATGATTTAGTGGAATGAAATCACACGAGTGGAGAACATAAATGACATTTAAGTGATTTACTTGCTTATTTTAGTTAATATAATGTGTTTCGCTTGTTATTGCATCTATAATGAATGATTTAAATGGTTCAAACTAAAAGTTTGTATGAAAAGAAATGAAATTCAAGTCATTCGTTTGATCGCTTATCATTCCCCTAATGAGTTGAACTTGTAGTTAAGGATCTAATGAATTGAAGTCACATTCAATTAAGTATGTGTGATCAAACGAATCACTTAAATCCCACTCCTGTTTATACGAACAACTGATTTCAATCGCTTATATCGCGTACTATAGATGTAACCACAAGTTGAATTCTTTCGATTAAGTACGAGGGATGAAACTAATGCGTAGATCACATTTTTAACTATATGAACCTGTGATTTCAATCATTTTAATCGTTCTTTATAGAAGTAATAAACGGTAAAACACATTATGTTAACTATAAGGGATCAATTGAATGACTTGAATCACATTGTAATGCATAAATGTCTTAAACATGCATGTTGAATGATTTAGTGGAATGAAATCACAGAGTGGAGAACATAAATGACATTTAAGTGATTTACTTGCTTTATTTTAGTTAATATAATGTGTTTCGCTTGTTATTGCATCTATAATGAATGATTTAAATGGTTCAAACTAAAAGTTTGTATGAAAAGAAATGAAATTCAAGTCATTCGTTTGATCGCTTATCATTCCCCTAATGAGTTGAACTTGTAGTTAAGGATCTAATGAATTGAAGTCACATTCAATTAAGTATGTGTGATCAAACGAATCACTTAAATCCCACTCCTGTTTATACGAACAACTGATTTCAATCGCTTATATCGCGTACTATAGATGTAACCACAAGTTGAATTCTTTCGATTAAGTACGAGGGATGAAACTAATGCATAGATCCATTTTTAACTATATGAACTGTGATTTCAATCATTTAAATCGTTCTTTATAGAAGTTATAAACGGTAAAACACATTATGTTAACTATAAGGGATCAATTGAATGACTTGAATCACATTGTAATGCATAAATGTCTTAAACATGCATGTTGAATGATTTAGTGGAATGAAATCACAGAGTGGAGAACATAAATGACATTTAAGTGATTTACTTGCTTATTTTAGTTAATATAATGTGTTTCGCTTGTTATTGCATCTATAATGAATGATTTAAATGGTTCAAACTAAAAGTTTGTATGAAAAGAAATGAAATTCAAGTCATTCGTTTGATCGCTTATCATTCCCCTAATGAGTTGAACTTGTAGTTAAGGATCTAATGAATTGAAGTCACATTCAATTAAGTATGTGTGATCAAACGAATCACTTAAATCCCACTCCTGTTTATACGAACAACTGATTTCAATCGCTTATATCGCGTACTATAGATGTAACCACAAGTTGAATTCTTTCGATTAAGTACGAGGGATGAAACTAATGCATAGATCACATTTTTAACTATATGAACTGTGATTTCAATCATTTAAATCGTTCTTTATAGAAGTAATAAACGGTAAAACACATTATGTTAACTATAAGGGATCAATTGAATGACTTGAATCACATTGTAATGCATAAATGTGCTTAAACATGCATGTTGAATGATTTAGTGGAATGAAATCACAGAGTGGAGAACATAAATGACATTTAAGTGATTTACTTGCTTTATTTTAGTTAATATAATGTGTTTCGCTTGTTATTGCATCTATAATGAATGATTTAAATGGTTCAAACTAAAAGTTTGTATGAAAAGAAATGAAATTCAAGTCATTCGTTTGATCGCTTATCATTCCCCTAATGAGTTGAACTTGTAGTTAAGGATCTAATGAATTGAAGTCACATTCAATTAAGTATGTGTGATCAAACGAATCACTTAAATCCCACTCCTGTTTATACGAACAACTGATTTCAATCGCTTATATCGCGTACTATAGATGTAACCACAAGTTGAATTCTTTCGATTAAGTACGAGGGATGAAACTAATGCATAGATCACATTTTTAACTATATGAACTGTGATTTCAATCATTTAAATCGTTCTTTATAGAAGTATAAACGGTAAAACACATTATGTTAACTATAAGGGATCAATTGAATGACTTGAATCACATTGTAATGCATAAATGTGCTTAAACATGCATGTTGAATGATTTAGTGGAATGAAATCACAGAGTGGAAGAACATAAATGACATTTAAGTGATTTACTTGCTTATTTTAGTTAATATAATGTGTTTCGCTTGTTATTGCATCTATAATGAATGATTTAAATGGTTCAAACTAAAAGTTTGTATGAAAAGAAATGAAATTCAAGTCATTCGTTTGATCGCTTATCATTCCCCTAATGAGTTGAACTTGTAGTTAAGGATCTAATGAATTGAAGTCACATTCAATTAAGTATGTGTGATCAAACGAATCACTTAAATCCCACTCCTGTTTATACGAACAACTGATTTCAATCGCTTATATCGCGTACTATAGATGTAACCACAAGTTGAATTCTTTCGATTAAGTACGAGGGATGAAACTAATGCGTAGATCACATTTTTAACTATATGAACTGTGATTTCAATCATTTTAATCGTTCTTTATAGAAGTAATAAACGGTAAAACACATTATGTTAACTATAAGGGATCAATTGAATGACTTGAATCACATTGTAATGCATAAATGTGCTTAAACATGCATGTTGAATGATTTAGTGGAATGAAATCACAAGTGTAGAACATAAATGACATTTAAGTGATTTACTTGCTTTATTTTAGTTAATATAATGTGTTTCGCTTGTTATTGCATCTATAATGAATGATTTAAATGGTTCAAACTAAAAGTTTGTATGAAAAGAAATGAAATTCAAGTCATTCGTTTGATCGCTTATCATTCCCCTAATGAGTTGAACTTGTAGTTAAGGATCTAATGAATTGAAGTCACATTCAATTAAGTATGTGTGATCAAACGAATCACTTAAATCCCACTCCTGTTTATACGAACAACTGATTTCAATCGCTTATATCGCGTACTATAGATGTAACCACAAGTTGAATTCTTTCGATTAAGTACGAGGGATGAAACTAATGCATAGATCACATTTTTAACTATATGAACTGTGATTTCAATCATTTAAATCGTTCTTTATAGAAGTAATAAACGGTAAAACACATTATGTTAACTATAAGGGATCAATTGAATGACTTGAATCACATTGTAATGCATAAATGTCTTAAACATGCATGTTGAATGATTTAGTGGAATGAAATCACAGAGTGTAAGAACATAAATGACATTTAAGTGATTTACTTGCTTTATTTTAGTTAATATAATGTGTTTCGCTTGTTATTGCATCTATAATGAATGATTTAAATGGTTCAAACTAAAAGTTTGTATGAAAAGAAATGAAATTCAAGTCATTCGTTTGATCGCTTATCATTCCCCTAATGAGTTGAACTTGTAGTTAAGGATCTAATGAATTGAAGTCACATTCAATTAAGTATGTGTGATCAAACGAATCACTTAAATCCCACTCCTGTTTATACGAACAACTGATTTCAATCGCTTATATCGCGTACTATAGATGTAACCACAAGTTGAATTCTTTCGATTAAGTACGAGGGATGAAACTAATGCGTAGATCCATTTTTAACTATATGAACTGTGATTTCAATCATTTAATCGTTCTTTATAGAAGTATAAACGGTAAAACACATTATGTTAACTATAAGGGATCAATTGAATGACTTGAATCACATTGTAATGCATAAATGTGCTTAAACATGCATGTTGAATGATTTAGTGGAATGAAATCACAGAGTGGAGAACATAAATGACATTTAAGTGATTTACTTGCTTTATTTTAGTTAATATAATGTGTTTCGCTTGTTATTGCATCTATAATGAATGATTTAAATGGTTCAAACTAAAAGTTTGTATGAAAAGAAATGAAATTCAAGTCATTCGTTTGATCGCTTATCATTCCCCTAATGAGTTGAACTTGTAGTTAAGGATCTAATGAATTGAAGTCACATTCAATTAAGTATGTGTGATCAAACGAATCACTTAAATCCCACTCCTGTTTATACGAACAACTGATTTCAATCGCTTATATCGCGTACTATAGATGTAACCACAAGTTGAATTCTTTCGATTAAGTACGAGGGATGAAACTAATGCATAGATCACATTTTTAACTATATGAACTGTGATTTCAATCATTTAAATCGTTCTTTATAGAAGTAATAAACGGTAAAACACATTATGTTAACTATAAGGGATCAATTGAATGACTTGAATCACATTGTAATGCATAAATGTCTTAAACATGCATGTTGAATGATTTAGTGGAATGAAATCACAAGATGTAAGAACATAAATGACATTTAAGTGATTTACTTGCTTTATTTTAGTTAATATAATGTGTTTCGCTTGTTATTGCATCTATAATGAATGATTTAAATGGTTCAAACTAAAAGTTTGTATGAAAAGAAATGAAATTCAAGTCATTCGTTTGATCGCTTATCATTCCCCTAATGAGTTGAACTTGTAGTTAAGGATCTAATGAATTGAAGTCACATTCAATTAAGTATGTGTGATCAAACGAATCACTTAAATCCCACTCCTGTTTATACGAACAACTGATTTCAATCGCTTATATCGCGTACTATAGATGTAACCACAAGTTGAATTCTTTCGATTAAGTACGAGGGATGAAACTAATGCGTAGATCACATTTTTAACTATATGAACTGTGATTTCAATCATTTAATCGTTCTTTATAGAAGTAATAAACGGTAAAACACATTATGTTAACTATAAGGGATCAATTGAATGACTTGAATCACATTGTAATGCATAAATGTCTTAAACATGCATGTTGAATGATTTAGTGGAATGAAATCACAAGATGTAAGAACATAAATGACATTTAAGTGATTTACTTGCTTATTTTAGTTAATATAATGTGTTTCGCTTGTTATTGCATCTATAATGAATGATTTAAATGGTTCAAACTAAAAGTTTGTATGAAAAGAAATGAAATTCAAGTCATTCGTTTGATCGCTTATCATTCCCCTAATGAGTTGAACTTGTAGTTAAGGATCTAATGAATTGAAGTCACATTCAATTAAGTATGTGTGATCAAACGAATCACTTAAATCCCACTCCTGTTTATACGAACAACTGATTTCAATCGCTTATATCGCGTACTATAGATGTAACCACAAGTTGAATTCTTTCGATTAAGTACGAGGGATGAAACTAATGCGTAGATCACATTTTTAACTATATGAACTGTGATTTCAATCATTTTAATCGTTCTTTATAGAAGTAATAAACGGTAAAACACATTATGTTAACTATAAGGGATCAATTGAATGACTTGAATCACATTGTAATGCATAAATGTGCTTAAACATGCATGTTGAATGATTTAGTGGAATGAAATCACAGAGTGAAGAACATAAATGACATTTAAGTGATTTACTTGCTTTATTTTAGTTAATATAATGTGTTTCGCTTGTTATTGCATCTATAATGAATGATTTAAATGGTTCAAACTAAAAGTTTGTATGAAAAGAAATGAAATTCAAGTCATTCGTTTGATCGCTTATCATTCCCCTAATGAGTTGAACTTGTAGTTAAGGATCTAATGAATTGAAGTCACATTCAATTAAGTATGTGTGATCAAACGAATCACTTAAATCCCACTCCTGTTTATACGAACAACTGATTTCAATCGCTTATATCGCGTACTATAGATGTAACCACAAGTTGAATTCTTTCGATTAAGTACGAGGGATGAAACTAATGCATAGATCCATTTTTAACTATATGAACTGTGATTTCAATCATTTAAATCGTTCTTTATAGAAGTTATAAACGGTAAAACACATTATGTTAACTATAAGGGATCAATTGAATGACTTGAATCACATTGTAATGCATAAATGTGCTTAAACATGCATGTTGAATGATTTAGTGGAATGAAATCACAGAGTGGAGAACATAAATGACATTTAAGTGATTTACTTGCTTTATTTTAGTTAATATAATGTGTTTCGCTTGTTATTGCATCTATAATGAATGATTTAAATGGTTCAAACTAAAAGTTTGTATGAAAAGAAATGAAATTCAAGTCATTCGTTTGATCGCTTATCATTCCCCTAATGAGTTGAACTTGTAGTTAAGGATCTAATGAATTGAAGTCACATTCAATTAAGTATGTGTGATCAAACGAATCACTTAAATCCCACTCCTGTTTATACGAACAACTGATTTCAATCGCTTATATCGCGTACTATAGATGTAACCACAAGTTGAATTCTTTCGATTAAGTACGAGGGATGAAACTAATGCGTAGATCACATTTTTAACTATATGAACTGTGATTTCAATCATTTTAATCGTTCTTTATAGAAGTAATAAACGGTAAAACACATTATGTTAACTATAAGGGATCAATTGAATGACTTGAATCACATTGTAATGCATAAATGTGCTTAAACATGCATGTTGAATGATTTAGTGGAATGAAATCACAGAGTGGAGAACATAAATGACATTTAAGTGATTTACTTGCTTATTTTAGTTAATATAATGTGTTTCGCTTGTTATTGCATCTATAATGAATGATTTAAATGGTTCAAACTAAAAGTTTGTATGAAAAGAAATGAAATTCAAGTCATTCGTTTGATCGCTTATCATTCCCCTAATGAGTTGAACTTGTAGTTAAGGATCTAATGAATTGAAGTCACATTCAATTAAGTATGTGTGATCAAACGAATCACTTAAATCCCACTCCTGTTTATACGAACAACTGATTTCAATCGCTTATATCGCGTACTATAGATGTAACCACAAGTTGAATTCTTTCGATTAAGTACGAGGGATGAAACTAATGCATAGATCACATTTTTAACTATATGAACTGTGATTTCAATCATTTAATCGTTCTTTATAGAAGTAATAAACGGTAAAACACATTATGTTAACTATAAGGGATCAATTGAATGACTTGAATCACATTGTAATGCATAAATGTCCTTAAACATGCATGTTGAATGATTTAGTGGAATGAAATCACAGAGTGGAGAACATAAATGACATTTAAGTGATTTACTTGCTTTATTTTAGTTAATATAATGTGTTTCGCTTGTTATTGCATCTATAATGAATGATTTAAATGGTTCAAACTAAAAGTTTGTATGAAAAGAAATGAAATTCAAGTCATTCGTTTGATCGCTTATCATTCCCCTAATGAGTTGAACTTGTAGTTAAGGATCTAATGAATTGAAGTCACATTCAATTAAGTATGTGTGATCAAACGAATCACTTAAATCCCACTCCTGTTTATACGAACAACTGATTTCAATCGCTTATATCGCGTACTATAGATGTAACCACAAGTTGAATTCTTTCGATTAAGTACGAGGGATGAAACTAATGCGTAGATCACATTTTTAACTATATGAACCTGTGATTTCAATCATTTTAATCGTTCTTTATAGAAGTAATAAACGGTAAAACACATTATGTTAACTATAAGGGATCAATTGAATGACTTGAATCACATTGTAATGCATAAATGTGCTTAAACATGCATGTTGAATGATTTAGTGGAATGAAATCACAAGATTGTAAGAACATAAATGACATTTAAGTGATTTACTTGCTTATTTTAGTTAATATAATGTGTTTCGCTTGTTATTGCATCTATAATGAATGATTTAAATGGTTCAAACTAAAAGTTTGTATGAAAAGAAATGAAATTCAAGTCATTCGTTTGATCGCTTATCATTCCCCTAATGAGTTGAACTTGTAGTTAAGGATCTAATGAATTGAAGTCACATTCAATTAAGTATGTGTGATCAAACGAATCACTTAAATCCCACTCCTGTTTATACGAACAACTGATTTCAATCGCTTATATCGCGTACTATAGATGTAACCACAAGTTGAATTCTTTCGATTAAGTACGAGGGATGAAACTAATGCATAGATCCATTTTTAACTATATGAACTGTGATTTCAATCATTTAAATCGTTCTTTATAGAAGTATAAACGGTGAAACACATTATGTTAACTATAAGGGATCAATTGAATGACTTGAATCACATTGTAATGCATAAATGTCTTAAACATGCATGTTGAATGATTTAGTGGAATGAAATCACAGAGTGGAGAACATAAATGACATTTAAGTGATTTACTTGCTTATTTTAGTTAATATAATGTGTTTCGCTTGTTATTGCATCTATAATGAATGATTTAAATGGTTCAAACTAAAAGTTTGTATGAAAAGAAATGAAATTCAAGTCATTCGTTTGATCGCTTATCATTCCCCTAATGAGTTGAACTTGTAGTTAAGGATCTAATGAATTGAAGTCACATTCAATTAAGTATGTGTGATCAAACGAATCACTTAAATCCCACTCCTGTTTATACGAACAACTGATTTCAATCGCTTATATCGCGTACTATAGATGTAACCACAAGTTGAATTCTTTCGATTAAGTACGAGGGATGAAACTAATGCGTAGATCACATTTTTAACTATATGAACCTGTGATTTCAATCATTTTAATCGTTCTTTATAGAAGTAATAAACGGTAAAACACATTATGTTAACTATAAGGGATCAATTGAATGACTTGAATCACATTGTAATGCATAAATGTGCTTAAACATGCATGTTGAATGATTTAGTGGAATGAAATCAAAGATGTAAGAACATAAATGACATTTAAGTGATTTACTTGCTTTATTTTAGTTAATATAATGTGTTTCGCTTGTTATTGCATCTATAATGAATGATTTAAATGGTTCAAACTAAAAGTTTGTATGAAAAGAAATGAAATTCAAGTCATTCGTTTGATCGCTTATCATTCCCCTAATGAGTTGAACTTGTAGTTAAGGATCTAATGAATTGAAGTCACATTCAATTAAGTATGTGTGATCAAACGAATCACTTAAATCCCACTCCTGTTTATACGAACAACTGATTTCAATCGCTTATATCGCGTACTATAGATGTAACCACAAGTTGAATTCTTTCGATTAAGTACGAGGGATGAAACTAATGCATAGATCCATTTTTAACTATATGAACTTGTGATTTCAATCATTTAAATCGTTCTTTATAGAAGTATAAACGGTGAAACACATTATGTTAACTATAAGGGATCAATTGAATGACTTGAATCACATTGTAATGCATAAATGTCTTAAACATGCATGTTGAATGATTTAGTGGAATGAAATCACAGAGTGGAGAACATAAATGACATTTAAGTGATTTACTTGCTTATTTTAGTTAATATAATGTGTTTCGCTTGTTATTGCATCTATAATGAATGATTTAAATGGTTCAAACTAAAAGTTTGTATGAAAAGAAATGAAATTCAAGTCATTCGTTTGATCGCTTATCATTCCCCTAATGAGTTGAACTTGTAGTTAAGGATCTAATGAATTGAAGTCACATTCAATTAAGTATGTGTGATCAAACGAATCACTTAAATCCCACTCCTGTTTATACGAACAACTGATTTCAATCGCTTATATCGCGTACTATAGATGTAACCACAAGTTGAATTCTTTCGATTAAGTACGAGGGATGAAACTAATGCGTAGATCACATTTTTAACTATATGAACCTGTGATTTCAATCATTTTAATCGTTCTTTATAGAAGTAATAAACGGTAAAACACATTATGTTAACTATAAGGGATCAATTGAATGACTTGAATCACATTGTAATGCATAAATGTGCTTAAACATGCATGTTGAATGATTTAGTGGAATGAAATCACAAGATTGTAAGAACATAAATGACATTTAAGTGATTTACTTGCTTATTTTAGTTAATATAATGTGTTTCGCTTGTTATTGCATCTATAATGAATGATTTAAATGGTTCAAACTAAAAGTTTGTATGAAAAGAAATGAAATTCAAGTCATTCGTTTGATCGCTTATCATTCCCCTAATGAGTTGAACTTGTAGTTAAGGATCTAATGAATTGAAGTCACATTCAATTAAGTATGTGTGATCAAACGAATCACTTAAATCCCACTCCTGTTTATACGAACAACTGATTTCAATCGCTTATATCGCGTACTATAGATGTAACCACAAGTTGAATTCTTTCGATTAAGTACGAGGGATGAAACTAATGCGTAGATCACATTTTTAACTATATGAACTGTGATTTCAATCATTTAATCGTTCTTTATAGAAGTAATAAACGGTAAAACACATTATGTTAACTATAAGGGATCAATTGAATGACTTGAATCACATTGTAATGCATAAATGTCTTAAACATGCATGTTGAATGATTTAGTGGAATGAAATCACACGTGGAGAACATAAATGACATTTAAGTGATTTACTTGCTTTATTTTAGTTAATATAATGTGTTTCGCTTGTTATTGCATCTATAATGAATGATTTAAATGGTTCAAACTAAAAGTTTGTATGAAAAGAAATGAAATTCAAGTCATTCGTTTGATCGCTTATCATTCCCCTAATGAGTTGAACTTGTAGTTAAGGATCTAATGAATTGAAGTCACATTCAATTAAGTATGTGTGATCAAACGAATCACTTAAATCCCACTCCTGTTTATACGAACAACTGATTTCAATCGCTTATATCGCGTACTATAGATGTAACCACAAGTTGAATTCTTTCGATTAAGTACGAGGGATGAAACTAATGCGTAGATCACATTTTTAACTATATGAACCTGTGATTTCAATCATTTTAATCGTTCTTTATAGAAGTAATAAACGGTAAAACACATTATGTTAACTATAAGGGATCAATTGAATGACTTGAATCACATTGTAATGCATAAATGTGCTTAAACATGCATGTTGAATGATTTAGTGGAATGAAATCACAAGATGTAAGAACATAAATGACATTTAAGTGATTTACTTGCTTTATTTTAGTTAATATAATGTGTTTCGCTTGTTATTGCATCTATAATGAATGATTTAAATGGTTCAAACTAAAAGTTTGTATGAAAAGAAATGAAATTCAAGTCATTCGTTTGATCGCTTATCATTCCCCTAATGAGTTGAACTTGTAGTTAAGGATCTAATGAATTGAAGTCACATTCAATTAAGTATGTGTGATCAAACGAATCACTTAAATCCCACTCCTGTTTATACGAACAACTGATTTCAATCGCTTATATCGCGTACTATAGATGTAACCACAAGTTGAATTCTTTCGATTAAGTACGAGGGATGAAACTAATGCATAGATCCATTTTTAACTATATGAACTTGTGATTTCAATCATTTAAATCGTTCTTTATAGAAGTAATAAACGGTAAAACACATTATGTTAACTATAAGGGATCAATTGAATGACTTGAATCACATTGTAATGCATAAATGTGCTTAAACATGCATGTTGAATGATTTAGTGGAATGAAATCACACGAGTGGAGAACATAAATGACATTTAAGTGATTTACTTGCTTTATTTTAGTTAATATAATGTGTTTCGCTTGTTATTGCATCTATAATGAATGATTTAAATGGTTCAAACTAAAAGTTTGTATGAAAAGAAATGAAATTCAAGTCATTCGTTTGATCGCTTATCATTCCCCTAATGAGTTGAACTTGTAGTTAAGGATCTAATGAATTGAAGTCACATTCAATTAAGTATGTGTGATCAAACGAATCACTTAAATCCCACTCCTGTTTATACGAACAACTGATTTCAATCGCTTATATCGCGTACTATAGATGTAACCACAAGTTGAATTCTTTCGATTAAGTACGAGGGATGAAACTAATGCGTAGATCACATTTTTAACTATATGAACCTGTGATTTCAATCATTTTAATCGTTCTTTATAGAAGTAATAAACGGTAAAACACATTATGTTAACTATAAGGGATCAATTGAATGACTTGAATCACATTGTAATGCATAAATGTGCTTAAACATGCATGTTGAATGATTTAGTGGAATGAAATCACACGAGTGGAGAACATAAATGACATTTAAGTGATTTACTTGCTTTATTTTAGTTAATATAATGTGTTTCGCTTGTGATTGCATCTATAATGAATGATTTAAATGGTTCAAACTAAAAGTTTGTATGAAAAGAAATGAAATTCAAGTCATTCGTTTGATCGCTTATCATTCCCCTAATGAGTTGAACTTGTAGTTAAGGATCTAATGAATTGAAGTCACATTCAATTAAGTATGTGTGATCAACGAATCACTTAAATCCACTCCTGTTTATACGAACAACTGATTTCAATCGCTTATATCGCGTACTATACATGTAACCACAAGTTGAATTCTTTCGATTAAGTACGAGGGATGAAACTAATGCATAGATCCCATTTTTAACTATACAAACTGCGATTTCAATCATTTAAATCGTTCTTTATAAAAGTGATTTACTTGCGTTATTTTAGTTAATATAATGTGTTTCGCTTGTTATTGCATCTATAATGAATGGTTTAAATGGTTCAAACTAAAAGTTCGTATGAAAAGAAATGAAATTCAAGTCATTCGTTTGATCGCTTATCATTCTCTTAATGAGCTGAACTTGTAGTTAAGGATCTAATGAATTGAAGTCACATTCAATTAAGTATGTGTGATCAAACGAATCACTTAAATCGCACTCCTGTTTAGACGAACAACTGATTTCAATCGCTTATACCGCGTACTATAGATGTAACCACAAGTTGAATTCTTTCGATTAAGCACGAGAGATGAAACTAATGCATGTATCCCATTTTTAAATATACAAACTGCGATTTCAATAATTTAAATCGCTCTTTATACAAGTAAAACAAATTATGTTACCTATAAGGGATCAATTGAATTACTTGAATCACAAGTATGCATAAATGTGCTTAAACATGCATGTTGAATGTTTAGTGGAATGAAATCACAAGCTTGTAAGAACATAAATGACATTTAAGTGATTTACTTGCTTTATTTTAGTTAATATAATGGTTTCGCTTGTTATTGCATCTATAATGAATGATTTAAATGGTTCAAACTAAAGTTTGTATGAAAAGAAATGAAATTCAAGTCATTCGTTTGATCGCTTATCATTCCCTAATGAGTTGAACTTGTAGTTAAGGATCTAATGAATTGAAGTCACATTCAATTAAGTATGTGTGATCAAACGAATCACTTAAATCCCACTCCTGTTTATACGAACAACTGATTTCAATCGCTTATATCGCGTACTATAGATGTAACCACAAGTTGAATTCTTTCGATTAAGTACGAGGGATGAAACTAATGGTAGATCACATTTTTAACTATATGAACCTGTGATTTCAATCATTTTAATCGTTCTTTATAGAAGTAATAAACGGTAAAACACATTATGTTAACTATAAGGGATCAATTGAATGACTTGAATCACATTGTAATGCATAAATGTGCTTAAACATGCATGTTGAATGATTTAGTGGAATGAAATCAGAAGATTGAAGAACATAAATGACATTTAAGTGATTTACTTGCTTTATTTTAGTTAATATAATGTGTTTCGCTTGTGATTGCATCTATAATGAATGATTTAAATAGTTCAAACTAAAAGTTTGTATGAAAAGAAATGAAATTGAAGTCATTCATTTGATCGCTTATCATTCCCCTAATGAGTTGAACTTGTAGTTAAGGATCTAATGAATTGAAGTCACATTCAATTAAGTATGTGCGATCAAACGAATCACTTAAATCCCACTCCTGTTTATACGAACAACTGATTTCAATCGCTTATACCGCGTACTATAGATGTAACCACAAGTTGAATTCTTTCGATTAAGTACGAGGGATGAAACTAGTGCATAGATCCCATGAATTCAAGTCATTCGTTTGATCGCTTACCATTCCCCAAATGAGTTGACCTTGTAGTTAAGGATCTAATGAATTGAAGTCACATTCAATTAAGTATGTATGATCAAACGAATCACTTAAATCTCACTCCTATTTATACGAACAACTGATTTCAATCGCTTATATCGCGTACTATACATGTAACCACAAGTTAAATTCTTTCGATTAAGTACGAGGGATGAAACTAATGCGTAGATCACATTTTTAACTATATGAACCTGTGATTTCAATCATTTTAATCGTTCTTTATAGAAGTAATAAACGGTAAAACACATTATGTTAACTATAAGGGATCAATTGAATGACTTGAATCACATTGTAATGCATAAATGTGCTTAAACATGCATGTTGAATGATTTAGTGGAATGAAATCACACGAGTGGGAGAACATAAATGACATTTAAGTGATTTACTTGCTTTATTTTAGTTAATATAATGTGTTTCGCTTGTGATTGCATCTATAATGAATGATTTAAATGGTTCAAACTAAAAGTTTGTATGAAAAGAAATGAAATTCAAGTCATTCGTTTGATCGCTTATCATTCCCCTAATGAGTTGAACTTGTAGTTAAGGATCTAATGAATTGAAGTCACATTCAATTAAGTATGTGTCAACGAATCACTTAAATCACACTCCTGTTTATACGAACAACTGATTTCAATCGCTTATATAGCGTACTATACATATAACCACAAGTTGAATTCTTTCGATTAAGCACGAGAGATGAAACTAATGCATGTATCCCATTTTTAACTATACAACTGGATTTCAATCATTTAAATCGTTCTTTATAAAAGTGATTTACTTGCGTTATTTTAGTTAATATAATGTGTTTCGCTTGTTATTGCATCTATAATGAATGGTTTAAATGGTTCAAACTAAAAGTTGTATGAAAAGAAATGAAATTCAAGTCATTCGTTTGATCGCTTATCATTCTCTAATGAGTGAACTTGTAGTTAAGGATCTAATGAATTGAAGTCACATTCAATTAAGTATGTGTGATCAAACGAATCACTTAAATCGCACTCCTGTTTAGACGAACAACTGATTTCAATCGCTTATACCGCGTACTATAGATGTAACCACAAGTTGAATTCTTTCGATTAAGCACGAGAGATGAAACTAATGCATGTATCCCATTTTTAAATATACAAACTCGATTTCAATAATTTAAATCGTTCTTTATACAAGTAAAACACATTATGTTACTATAAGGATCAATTGAATTCTTGAATCACAAAGTAGTGCATAAATGTGCTTAAACATGCATGTTGAATGTTTAGTGGAATGAAATCACAAGCTTGTAAGAACATAAATGACATTTAAGTGATTTACTTGCTTTATTTTAGTTAATATAATGAGGTTTCGCTTGTTATTGCATCTATATTGAATGATTTAAATGGTTCAAACTAATAGTTTGTATGAAAAGAAATGAAATTCAAGTCATTCGTTTGATCCTTTATCATTCTCCTAATGAGTTGAACTTGTAGTTAAAGATCTAATGAATTGAAGTCACATTCAATTAAGTATGTGTGATCGAACGAATCACTTAAATCCCACTCCTGTTTATACGAACAACTGATTTCAATCGCTTATATCGGCGTACTATAGATGTAACCACAAGTTGAATTCTTTCGATTAAGTACGAGGGATGAAACTAATGTGTAGATCACATTTTTAACTATATGAACCTGTGATTTCAATCATTTTAATCGTTCTTTATAGAAGTAATAAACGGTAAAACACATTATGTTAACTATAAGGGATCAATTGAATGACTTGAATCACATTGTAATGCATAAATGTGCTTAAACATGCATGTTGAATGATTTAGTGGAATGAAATCAGAAGATTGAAGAACATAAATGACATTTGAGTGATTTACTTGCTTTATTTTAGTTAATATAATGTGTTTCGCTTGTGATTGCATCTATAATGAATGATTTAAATAGTTCAAACTAAAAGTTTGTATGAAAAGAAATGAAATTGAAGTCATTCATTTGATCGCTTATCATTCCCCTAATGAGTTGAACTTGTAGTTAAGGATCTAATGAATTGAAGTCACATTCAATTAAGTATGTGCGATCAAACGAATCACTTAAATCCCACTCCTGTTTATACGAACAACTGATTTCAATCGCTTATACCGCGTACTATAGATGTAACCACAAGTTGAATTCTTTCGATTAAGTACGAGGGATGAAACTAGTGCATAGATCCCATGAAATTCAAGTCATTCGTTTGATCGCTTACCATTCCCCAAATGAGTTGACCTTGTAGTTAAGGATCTAATGAATTGAAGTCACATTCAATTAAGTATGTATGATCAAACGAATCACTTAAATCTCACTCCTATTTATACGAACAACTGATTTCAATCGCTTATATCGCGTACTATACATGTAACCACAAGTTAAATTCTTTCGATTAAGTACGAGGGATGAAACTAATGCGTAGATCACATTTTTAACTATATGAACCTGTGATTTCAATCATTTTAATCGTTCTTTATAGAAGTAATAAACGGTAAAACACATTATGTTAACTATAAGGGATCAATTGAATGACTTGAATCACATTGTAATGCATAAATGTGCTTAAACATGCATGTTGAATGATTTAGTGGAATGAAATCACACGAGTGGGAGAACATAAATGACATTTAAGTGATTTACTTGCTTTATTTTAGTTAATATAATGTGTTTCGCTTGTGATTGCATCTATAATGAATGATTTAAATGGTTCAAACTAAAAGTTTGTATGAAAAGAAATGAAATTCAAGTCATTCGTTTGATCGCTTATCATTCCCCTAATGAGTTGAACTTGTAGTTAAGGATCTAATGAATTGAAGTCACATTCAATTAAGTATGTGTCCAACGAATCACTTAAATCACACTCCTGTTTATACGAACAACTGATTTCAATCGCTTATATAGCGTACTATACATATAACCACAAGTTGAATTCTTTCGATTAAGCACGAGAGATGAAACTAATGCATGTATCCCATTTTTAACTATACAAACTGTGATTTCAATCATTTAAATCGTTCTTTATAAAAGTGATTTACTTGCGTTATTTTAGTTAATATAATGTGTTTCGCTTGTTATTGCATCTATAATGAATGGTTTAAATGGTTCAAACTAAAAGTTCGTATGAAAAGAAATGAAATTCAAGTCATTCGTTTGATCGCTTATCATTCTCTTAATGAGCTGAACTTGTAGTTAAGGATCTAATGAATTGAAGTCACATTCAATTAAGTATGTGTGATCAAACGAATCACTTAAATCGCACTCCTGTTTAGACGAACAACTGATTTCAATCGCTTATACCGCGTACTATAGATGTAACCACAAGTTGAATTCTTTCGATTAAGCACGAGAGATGAAACTAATGCATGTATCCCATTTTTAAATATACAAACTCCGATTTCAATAATTTAAATCGTTCTTTATACAAGTAAAACACATTATGTTACCTATAACGGATCAATTGAATTTCTTGAATCACAAAGTAGTGCATAAATGTGCTTAAACATGCATGTTGAACTGTTTAGTGGAATGAAATCACAAGCTTGTAAGAACATAAATGACATTTAAGTGATTTACTTGCTTTATTTTAGTTAATATAATGAGGTTTCGCTTGTTATTGCATCTATATTGAATGATTTAAATGGTTCAAACTAATAGTTTGTATGAAAAGAAATGAAATTCAAGTCATTCGTTTGATCCTTTATCATTCTCCTAATGAGTTGAACTTGTAGTTAAAGATCTAATGAATTGAAGTCACATTCAATTAAGTATGTGTGATCGAACGAATCACTTAAATCCCACTCCTGTTTATACGAACAACTGATTTCAATCGCTTATATCGCGCGTACTATAGATGTAACCACAAGTTGAATTCTTTCGATTAAGTACGAGGGATGAAACTAATGTGTAGATCACATTTTTAACTATATGAACCTGTGATTTCAATCATTTTAATCGTTCTTTATAGAAGTAATAAACGGTAAAACACATTATGTTAACTATAAGGGATCAATTGAATGACTTGAATCACATTGTAATGCATAAATGTGCTTAAACATGCATGTTGAATGATTTAGTGGAATGAAATCAGAAGATTGAAGAACATAAATGACATTTGAGTGATTTACTTGCTTTATTTTAGTTAATATAATGTGTTTCGCTTGTGATTGCATCTATAATGAATGATTTAAATGGTTCAAACTAAAAGTTTGTATGAAAAGAAATGAAATTCAAGTCATTCGTTTGATCGCTTATCATTCCCCTAATGAGTTGAACTTGTAGTTAAGGATCTAATGAATTGAAGTCACATTCAATTAAGTATGTGTCCAACGAATCACTTAAATCACACTCCTGTTTATACGAACAACTGATTTCAATCGCTTATATAGCGTACTATACATATAACCACAAGTTGAATTCTTTCGATTAAGCACGAGAGATGAAACTAATGCATGTATCCCATTTTTAACTATACAAACTGCGATTTCAATCATTTAAATCGTTCTTTATAAAAGTGATTTACTTGCGTTATTTTAGTTAATATAATGTGTTTCGCTTGTTATTGCATCTATAATGAATGGTTTAAATGGTTCAAACTAAAAGTTCGTATGAAAAGAAATGAAATTCAAGTCATTCGTTTGATCGCTTATCATTCTCTTAATGAGCTGAACTTGTAGTTAAGGATCTAATGAATTGAAGTCACATTCAATTAAGTATGTGTGATCAAACGAATCACTTAAATCGCACTCCTGTTTAGACGAACAACTGATTTCAATCGCTTATACCGCGTACTATAGATGTAACCACAAGTTGAATTCTTTCGATTAAGCACGAGAGATGAAACTAATGCATGTATCCCATTTTTAAATATACAAACTCCGATTTCAATAATTTAAATCGTTCTTTATACAAGTAAAACACATTATGTTACCTATAACGGATCAATTGAATTTCTTGAATCACAAAGTAGTGCATAAATGTGCTTAAACATGCATGTTGAACTGTTTAGTGGAATGAAATCACAAGCTTGTAAGAACATAAATGACATTTAAGTGATTTACTTGCTTTATTTTAGTTAATATAATGAGGTTTCGCTTGTTATTGCATCTATATTGAATGATTTAAATGGTTCAAACTAATAGTTTGTATGAAAAGAAATGAAATTCAAGTCATTCGTTTGATCCTTTATCATTCTCCTAATGAGTTGAACTTGTAGTTAAAGATCTAATGAATTGAAGTCACATTCAATTAAGTATGTGTGATCGAACGAATCACTTAAATCCCACTCCTGTTTATACGAACAACTGATTTCAATCGCTTATATCGCGCGTACTATAGATGTAACCACAAGTTGAATTCTTTCGATTAAGTACGAGGGATGAAACTAATGTGTAGATCACATTTTTAACTATATGAACCTGTGATTTCAATCATTTTAATCGTTCTTTATAGAAGTAATAAACGGTAAAACACATTATGTTAACGATAGGGGATCAATTGAATGACTTGAATCACATTGTAATGCATAAATGTGCTTAAACATGCATGTTGAATGATTTAGTGGAATGAAATCAGAAGATTGAAGAACATAAATGACATTTGAGTGATTTACTTGCTTTATTTTAGTTAATATAATGTGTTTCGCTTGTGATTGCATCTATAATGAATGATTTAAATAGTTCAAACTAAAAGTTTGTATGAAAAGAAATGAAATTGAAGTCATTCATTTGATCGCTTATCATTCCCTAATGAGTTGAACTTGTAGTTAAGGATCTAATGAATTGAAGTCACATTCAATTAAGTATGTGCGATCAAACGAATCACTTAAATCTCACTCCTGTTTATACGAACAACTGATTTCAATCGCTTATACCGCGTACTATAGATGTAACCACAAGTTGAATTATTTCGATTAAGTACGAGGGATGAAACTAGTGCATAGATCCCATGAAATTCAAGTCATTCGTTTGATCGCTTACCATTCCCCAAATGAGTTGACCTTGTAGTTAAGGATCTAATGAATTGAAGTCACATTCAATTAAGTATGTATGATCAAACGAATCACTTAAATCTCACTCCTATTTATACGAACAACTGATTTCAATCGCTTATATCGCGTACTATACATGTAACCACAAGTTGAATTCTTTCGATTAAGTACGAGGGATGAAACTAGTGCATAGATCCCATTTTTAACTATATGAACTTGTGATTTCAATCGTTTAAATCATTCTTTATAGAAGTTATAAACGGTGAAACACATTATGTTAACTATAAGGGATCAATTGAATGACTTGAATCACATTGTAATGCATAAATGTCCTTAAACATGCATGTTGAATGATTTAGTAGAATGAAATCACACGAGTGGGAGAACATAAATGACATTTAAGTGATTTACTTGCTTTATTTTAGTTAATATAATGTGTTTCGCTTGTTATTGCATCTATAATGAATGGTTTAAATGGTTCAAACTAAAAGTTTGTATGAAAAGAAATGAAATTCAAGTCATTCGTTTGATCGCTTATCATTCCCCTAATGAGTTGAACTTGTAGTTAAGGATCTAATGAATTGAAGTCACATTCAATTAAGTATGTGTGATCAAACGAATCACTTAAATCCCACTCCTGTTTATACGAACAACTGATTTCAATCGCTTATATCGCGAACTATAGATGTAACGACAATTTGAATTATTTCGATTAAGTACGAGGGATGAAACTAATGCATAGATCCCATTTTTAACTATATGAACTTGTAATTTCAATCATTTAAATCGTTCTTTGTAGAAGTTTAAACGGTGAAACACATTATGTTAACTATAAGAGATCAATTGAATGACTTAAATCACAAAGTAACACATAAATGTGTTTAAACATGCATGTTGAATGGTTTAGTGGAATGAAATCACAAGCTTGTAAGAACATAAACGACATTTAAGTGATTTACTTGCTTTATTTTAGTTAATATAATGTGTTTCGCTTGTGATTGCATCTATAATGAATGATTTAAATGGTTCAAACTAAAAGTTTGTATGAAAAGAAATGAAATTCAAGTCATTCGTTTGATCGCTTATCATTCCCCTAATGAGTTGAACTTGTAGTTAACGATCTAATGAATTGAAGTCACATTCAATTAAGTATGTGTGATCAAATGAATCACTTAAATCCCACTCCTATTTATACGAACAACTGATTTCAGTCGCTTATATCGCGTACTATACATGTAACCACAAGTTGAATTCTTTCGATTAAGTACGAGGGATGAAACTAATGCATAGATCCCATTTTTAACTATATGAACTTGTAATTTCAATCATTTAAATCGTTCTTTGTAGAAGTTATAAACGGTGAAACACATTATGTAAATATAAGGGATCAATTGAATGACTTGAATCACATTGTAATGCATAAATGTCCTTAAACATGCATGTTGAATGATTTAGTGGAATGAAATCACACGAGTGGGAGAACATAAATGACATTTAAGTGATTTACTTGCTTTATTTTAGTTAATATAATGTGTTTCGCTTGTTATTGCATCTATAATGAATGGTTTAAATGGTTCAAACTAAAAGTTTGTATGAAAAGAAATGAAATTCAAGTCATTCGTTTGATCGCTTATCATTCCCCAAATGGGTTGACCTTGTAGTTAAGGATCTAATGAATTGAAGTCACACTCAATTAAGTATGTGTGATCAAACGAATCACTTAAATCCCACTCCTATTTATACGAACAACTGATTTCAATCGCTTATATCGCGTACTATACATGTAACCACAAGTTGAATTCTTTCGATTAAGTACGAGGGATGAAACTAGTGCATAGATCCCATTTTTAACTATATGAACTTGTGATTTCAATCGTTTAAATCGTACTTTATAGAAGTTATAAACGGTCAAACAAATTATGTTGACTATAAGGGATCAATTGAATGATTGAATCACATTGTAATGCATAAATATCCTTAAACATGCATGTTGAATGATTTAGTGGAATGAAATCACACGAGTGGGAGAACATAAATGACATTTAAGTGATTTACTTGCTTTATTTTAGTTAATATAATGTGTTTCACTTGTTATTGCATCTATAATGAATGGTTTAAATGGTTCAAACTAAAAGTTTGTATGAAAAGAAATGAAATTCAAGTCATTCGTTTGATCGCTTATCATTCCCCAAATGGGTTGACCTTGTAGTTAAGGATCTAATGAATTGAAGTCACATTCAATTAAGTATGTGTGATCAAACGAATCACTTAAATCCCACTCCTATTTATACAAACAACTGATTTCAATCGCTTATATCGCGTACAATACATGTAACCACAAGTTGAATTCTTTCGATTAAGTACGAGGGATGAAGCTAGTGCATAGATCCCATTTTTAACTATATGAACTTGTGATTTCAATCGTTTAAATCGTTCTTTATAGAAGTTATAAACGGTGAAACACATTATGTTAACTATAAGGGATCAATTGAATGACTTGAATCACATTGTAATGCATAAATGTCCTTAAATATGCATGTTGAATGATTTAGTGGAATGAAATCACACGAGTGGGAGAACATAAATGACATTTAAGTGATTTACTTGCTTTATTTTAGTTAATATAATGTGTTTCGCTTGTTATTGCATCTATAATGAATAGTTTAAATGGTTCAAACTAAAAGTTTGTATGAAAAGAAATGAAATTCAAGTCATTCGTTTGATCGCTTATCATTCCCCTAATGAGTTGAACTTGTAGTTAAGGATCTAATGAATTGAAGTCACATTCAATTAAGTATGTGCGATCAAACGAATCACTTAAATCCCACTCCTGTTTATACGAACAACTGATTTCAATCGCTTATATCGCGAACTATAGATGTAACGACAAGTTGAATTATTTCGATTAAGTACGAGGGATTAAACAAATGCATAGATCCCATTTTTAACTATATGAACTTGCAATTTCAATCATTTAAATCGTTCTTTGTAGAAGTTATAAACGGTGAAACACATTATGTTAACTATAAGGGATCAATTGAATGACTTAAATCACAAAGTAACACATAAATGTGTTTAAACATGCATGTTGAATGGTTTAGTGGAATGAAATCACAAGCTTGTAAGAACATAAACGACATTTAAGTGATTTTCTTGCTTTATTTTAGTTAATATAATGTGTTTCGCTTGTGATTGCATCTATAATGAATGATTTAAATGGTTCAAACTAAAAGTTTGTATGAAAAGAAATGAAATTCAAGTCATTCGTTTGATCGCTTATCATTCCCCTAATGAGTTGAACTTGTAGTTAAGGATCTAATGAATTGAAGTCACATTCAATTAAGTATGTGTCCAACGAATCACTTAAATCACACTCCTGTTTATACGAACAACTGATTTCAATCGCTTATATAGCGTACTATACATATAACCACAAGTTGAATTCTTTCGATTAAGCACGAGAGATGAAACTAATGCATGTATCCCATTTTTAACTATACAAACTGCGATTTCAATCATTTAAATCGTTCTTTATAAAAGTGATTTACTTGCGTTATTTTAGTTAATATAATGTGTTTCGCTTGTTATTGCATCTATAATGAATGGTTTAAATGGTTCAAACTAAAAGTTCGTATGAAAAGAAATGAAATTCAAGTCATTCGTTTGATCGCTTATCATTCTCTTAATGAGCTGAACTTGTAGTTAAGGATCTAATGAATTGAAGTCACATTCAATTAAGTATGTGTGATCAAACGAATCACTTAAATCGCACTCCTGTTTAGACGAACAACTGATTTCAATCGCTTATACCGCGTACTATAGATGTAACCACAAGTTGAATTCTTTCGATTAAGCACGAGAGATGAAACTAATGCATGTATCCCATTTTTAAATATACAAACTCCGATTTCAATAATTTAAATCGTTCTTTATACAAGTAAAACACATTATGTTACTATAACGGATCAATTGAATTCTTGAATCACAAAGTATGCATAAATGTGCTTAAACATGCATGTTGAATGTTTAGTGGAATGAAATCACAAGCTTGTAAGAACATAAATGACATTTAAGTGATTTACTTGCTTTATTTTAGTTAATATAATGAGTTTCGCTTGTTATTGCATCTATATGAATGATTTAAATGGTTCAAACTAATAGTTTGTATGAAAAGAAATGAAATTCAAGTCATTCGTTTGATCCTTATCATTCCCTAATGAGTTGAACTTGTAGTTAAGATCTAATGAATTGAAGTCACATTCAATTAAGTATGTGTGATCAACGAATCACTTAAATCCCACTCCTGTTTATACGAACAACTGATTTCAATCGCTTATATCGGCGTACTATAGATGTAACCACAAGTTGAATTCTTTCGATTAAGTACGAGGGATGAAACTAATGTGTAGATCACATTTTTAACTATATGAACCTGTGATTTCAATCATTTTAATCGTTCTTTATAGAAGTAATAAACGGTAAAACACATTATGTTAACTATAAGGGATCAATTGAATGACTTGAATCACATTGTAATGCATAAATGTGCTTAAACATGCATGCTGAATGATTTAGTGGAATGAAATCAGAAGATTGAAGAACATAAATGACATTTGAGTGATTTACTTGCTTTATTTTAGTTAATATAATGTGTTTCGCTTGTGATTGCATCTATAATGAATGATTTAAATAGTTCAAACTAAAAGTTTGTATGAAAAGAAATGAAATTGAAGTCATTCATTTGATCGCTTATCATTCCCCTAATGAGTTGAACTTGTAGTTAAGGATCTAATGAATTGAAGTCACATTCAATTAAGTATGTGCGATCAAACGAATCACTTAAATCCCACTCCTGTTTATACGAACAACTGATTTCAATCGCTTATACGCGTACTATAGATGTAACCACAAGTTGAATTCTTTCGATTAAGTACGAGGGATGAAACTAGTGCATAGATCCCATGAAATTCAAGTCATTCGTTTGATCGCTTACCATTCCCCAAATGAGTTGACCTTGTAGTTAAGGATCTAATGAATTGAAGTCACATTCAATTAAGTATGTATGATCAAACGAATCACTTAAATCTCACTCCTATTTATACGAACAACTGATTTCAATCGCTTATATCGCGTACTATACATGTAACCACAAGTTAATTCTTTCGATTAAGTACGAGGGATGAAACTAATGCGTAGATCACATTTTTAACTATATGAACCTGTGATTTCAATCATTTTAATCGTTCTTTATAGAAGTAATAAACGGTAAAACACATTATGTTAACTATAAGGGATCAATTGAATGACTTGAATCACATTGTAATGCATAAATGTGCTTAAACATGCATGTTGAATGATTTAGTGGAATGAAATCACACGAGTGGGAGAACATAAATGACATTTAAGTGATTTACTTGCTTTATTTTAGTTAATATAATGTGTTTCGCTTGTGATTGCATCTATAATGAATGATTTAAATGGTTCAAACTAAAAGTTTGTATGAAAAGAAATGAAATTCAAGTCATTCGTTTGATCGCTTATCATTCCCCTAATGAGTTGAACTTGTAGTTAAGGATCTAATGAATTGAAGTCACATTCAATTAAGTATGTGTCCAACGAATCACTTAAATCCACTCCTGTTTATACGAACAACTGATTTCAATCGCTTATATAGCGTACTATACATATAACCACAAGTTGAATTCTTTCGATTAAGCACGAGAGATGAAACTAATGCATGTATCCCATTTTTAACTATACAAACTGCGATTTCAATCATTTAAATCGTTCTTTATAAAAGTGATTTACTTGCGTTATTTTAGTTAATATAATGTGTTTCGCTTGTTATTGCATCTATAATGAATGGTTTAAATGGTTCAAACTAAAAGTTCGTATGAAAAGAAATGAAATTCAAGTCATTCGTTTGATCGCTTATCATTCCCTAATGAGTTGAACTTGTAGTTAAGGATCTAATGAATTGAAGTCACATTCAATTAAGTATGTGTGATCAAACGAATCACTTAAATCCCACTCCTGTTTATACGAACAACTGATTTCAATCGCTTATATCGCGTACTATAGATGTAACCACAAGTTGAATTCTTTCGATTAAGTACGAGGATGAAACTAATGCATGATCCCATTTTTAACTATATGAACTTGATTTCAATCATTTAAATCGTTCTTTATAGAAGTATAAACGGTAAACACATTATGTTAACTATAAGGATCAATTGAATGACTTGAATCACAAGTAATGCATAAATGTGCTTAAACATGCATGTTGAATGTTTAGTGGAATGAAATCACAAGCTTGTAAGAACATAAATGACATTTAAGTGATTTACTTGCTTTATTTTAGTTAATATAATGGTTTCGCTTGTTATTGCATCTATAATGAATGATTTAAATGGTTCAAACTAAAAGTTTGTATGAAAAGAAATGAAATTCAAGTCATTCGTTTGATCGCTTATCATTCCCTAATGAGTTGAACTTGTAGTTAAGGATCTAATGAATTGAAGTCACATTCAATTAAGTATGTGTGATCAAACGAATCACTTAAATCCCACTCCTGTTTATACGAACAACTGATTTCAATCGCTTATATCGCGTACTATAGATGTAACCACAAGTTGAATTCTTTCGATTAAGTACGAGGGATGAAACTAATGCGTAGATCACATTTTTAACTATATGAACCTGTGATTTCAATCATTTTAATCGTTCTTTATAGAAGTAATAAACGGTAAAACACATTATGTTAACTATAAGGGATCAATTGAATGACTTGAATCACATTGTAATGCATAAATGTGCTTAAACATGCATGTTGAATGATTTAGTGGAATGAAATCAGAAGATTGAAGAACATAAATGACATTTAAGTGATTTACTTGCTTTATTTTAGTTAATATAATGTGTTTCGCTTGTGATTGCATCTATAATGAATGATTTAAATAGTTCAAACTAAAAGTTTGTATGAAAAGAAATGAAATTAAGTCATTCTTTGATCGCTTATCATTCCCCTAATGAGTTGAACTTGTAGTTAAGGATCTAATGAATTGAAGTCACATTCAATTAAGTATGTGGATCAAACGAATCACTTAAATCCACTCCTGTTTATACGAACAACTGATTTCAATCGCTTATACGCGTACTATAGATGTAACACAAGTTGAATTCTTTCGATTAAGTACGAGGATGAAACTAGTGCATAGATCCCATGAAATTCAAGTCATTCGTTTGATCGCTTACCATTCCCCAAATGAGTTGACCTTGTAGTTAAGGATCTAATGAATTGAAGTCACATTCAATTAAGTATGTATGATCAAACGAATCACTTAAATCCACTCCTATTTATACGAACAACTGATTTCAATCGCTTATATCGCGTACTATACATGTAACCACAAGTTGAATTCTTTCGATTAAGTACGAGGGATGAAACTAGTGCATAGATCCATTTTTAACTATATGAACTTGTGATTTCAATCGTTTAAATCGTTCTTTATAGAAGTTATAAACGGTGAAACACATTATGTTAACTATAAGGGATCAATTGAATGACTTGAATCACATTGTAATGCATAAATGTCCTTAAACATGCATGTTGAATGATTTAGTGGAATGAAATCACACGAGTGGGAGAACATAAATGACATTTAAGTGATTTACTTGCTTTATTTTAGTTAATATAATGTGTTTCGCTTGTTATTGCATCTATAATGAATGGTTTAAATGGTTCAAACTAAAAGTTTGTATGAAAAGAAATGAAATTCAAGTCATTCGTTTGATCGCTTATCATTCCCCTAATGAGTTGAACTTGTAGTTAAGGATCTAATGAATTGAAGTCACATTCAATTAAGTATGTGTGATCAAACGAATCACTTAAATCCCACTCCTGTTTATACGAACAACTGATTTCAATCGCTTATATCGCGAACTATAATGTAACGACAAGTTGAATTATTTCGATTAAGTACGAGGGATGAAACTAATGCATAGATCCCATTTTTAACTATATGAACTTGTAATTTCAATCATTTAAATCGTTCTTTGTAGAAGTTATAAACGGTGAAACACATTATGTTAACTATAAGGGATCAATTGAATGACTTAAATCACAAGTAACACATAAATGTGTTTAAACATGCATGTTGAATGGTTTAGTGGAATGAAATCACAAGCTTGTAAGAACATAAACGACATTTAAGTGATTTACTTGCTTTATTTTAGTTAATATAATGTGTTTCGCTTGTGATTGCATCTATAATGAATGATTTAAATGGTTCAAACTAAAAGTTTGTATGAAAAGAAATGAAATTCAAGTCATTCGTTTGATCGCTTATCATTCCCCTAATGAGTTGAACTTGTAGTTAAGGATCTAATGAATTGAAGTCACATTCAATTAAGTATGTGTGATCAAACGAATCACTTAAATCCCACTCCTATTTATACGAACAACTGATTTCAATCGCTTATATCGCGTACTATACATGTAACCACAAGTTGAATTCTTTCGATTAAGTACGAGGGATGAAACTAGTGCATAGATCCCATTTTTAACTATATGAACTTGTGATTTCAATCGTTTAAATCGTTCTTTATAGAAGTTATAAACGGTGAAACACATTATGTTAACTATAAGGGATCAATTGAATGACTTGAATCACATTGTAATGCATAAATGTCCTTAAACATGCATGTTGAATGATTTAGTGGAATGAAATCACACGAGTGGGAGAACATAAATGACATTTAAGTGATTTACTTGCTTATTTTAGTTAATATAATGTGTTTCGCTTGTTATTGCATCTATAATGAATGATTTAAATGGTTCAAACTAAAAGTTTGTATGAAAAGAAATGAAATTCAAGTCATTCGTTTGATCGCTTATCATTCCCCTAATGAGTTGAACTTGTAGTTAAGGATCTAATGAATTGAAGTCACATTCAATTAAGTATGTGTGATCAAACGAATCACTTAAATCCCACTCCTGTTTATACGAACAACTGATTTCAATCGCTTATATCGCGTACTATAGATGTAACCACAAGTTGAATTCTTTCGATTAAGTACGAGGGATGAAACTAATGCATAGATCCATTTTTAACTATATGAACTTGTGATTTCAATCATTTAAATCGTTCTTTATAGAAGTTATAAACGGTGAAACACATTATGTTAACTATAAGGATCAATTGAATGACTTGAATCACATGTAATGCATAAATGTGCTTAAACATGCATGTTGAATGTTTAGTGGAATGAAATCACAAGTTGTAAGAACATAAATGACATTTAAGTGATTTACTTGCTTTATTTTAGTTAATATAATGTGTTTCGCTTGTGATTGCATCTATAATGAATGATTTAAATGGTTCAAACTAAAAGTTTGTATGAAAAGAAATGAAATTCAAGTCATTCGTTTGATCGCTTATCATTCCCCTAATGAGTTGAACTTGTAGTTAAGGATCTAATGAATTGAAGTCACATTCAATTAAGTATGTGTGATCAAACGAATCACTTAAATCCCACTCCTATTTATACGAACAACTGATTTCAATCGCTTATATCGCGTACTATACATGTAACCACAAGTTGAATTCTTTCGATTAAGTACGAGGGATGAAACTAATGCATAGATCCATTTTTAACTATATGAACTTGTGATTTCAATCATTTAAATCGTTCTTTATAGAAGTTATAAACGGTGAAACACATTATGTTAACTATAAGGGATCAATTGAATGACTTGAATCACATTGTAATGCATAAATGTCCTTAAACATGCATGTTGAATGATTTAGTGGAATGAAATCACACGAGTGGAGAACATAAATGACATTTAAGTGATTTACTTGCTTTATTTTAGTTAATATAATGTGTTTCGCTTGTTATTGCATCTATAATGAATGATTTAAATGGTTCAAACTAAAAGTTTGTATGAAAAGAAATGAAATTCAAGTCATTCGTTTGATCGCTTATCATTCCCCTAATGAGTTGAACTTGTAGTTAAGGATCTAATGAATTGAAGTCACATTCAATTAAGTATGTGTGATCAAACGAATCACTTAAATCCCACTCCTATTTATACGAACAACTGATTTCAATCGCTTATATCGCGTACTATAATGTAACCACAAGTTGAATTCTTTCGATTAAGTACGAGGGATGAAACTATGCATAGATCCATTTTTAACTATATGAACTTGTGATTTCAATCATTTAAATCGTTCTTTATAGAAGTTATAAACGGTAAACACATTATGTTAACTATAAGGGATCAATTGAATGACTTGAATCACATTGTAATGCATAAATGTCCTTAAACATGCATGTTGAATGATTTAGTGGAATGAAATCACAGAGTGTAGAACATAAATGACATTTAAGTGATTTACTTGCTTTATTTTAGTTAATATAATGTGTTTCGCTTGTTATTGCATCTATAATGAATGATTTAAATGGTTCAAACTAAAAGTTTGTATGAAAAGAAATGAAATTCAAGTCATTCGTTTGATCGCTTATCATTCCCCTAATGAGTTGACTTGTAGTTAAGGATCTAATGAATTGAAGTCACATTCAATTAAGTATGTGTGATCAAACGAATCACTTAAATCCCACTCCTATTTATACGAACAACTGATTTCAATCGCTTATATCGCGTACTATACATGTAACCACAAGTTGAATTCTTTCGATTAAGTACGAGGGATGAAACTAGTGCATAGATCCATTTTTAACTATATGAACTTGTGATTTCAATCATTTAAATCGTTCTTTATAGAAGTTATAAACGGTGAAACACATTATGTTAACTATAAGGGATCAATTGAATGACTTGAATCACATTGTAATGCATAAATGTCCTTAAACATGCATGTTGAATGATTTAGTGGAATGAAATCACACGAGTGGAGAACATAAATGACATTTAAGTGATTTACTTGCTTTATTTTAGTTAATATAATGTGTTTCGCTTGTTATTGCATCTATAATGAATGTTTAAATGGTTCAAACTAAAAGTTTGTATGAAAAGAAATGAAATTCAAGTCATTCGTTTGATCGCTTATCATTCCCCTAATGAGTTGAACTTGTAGTTAAGGATCTAATGAATTGAAGTCACATTCAATTAAGTATGTGTGATCAAACGAATCACTTAAATCCCACTCCTGTTTATACGAACAACTGATTTCAATCGCTTATATCGCGTACTATAGATGTAACCACAAGTTGAATTCTTTCGATTAAGTACGAGGGATGAAACTAATGCATAGATCCATTTTTAACTATATGAACTTGATTTCAATCATTTAAATCGTTCTTTATAGAAGTTATAAACGGTGAAACACATTATGTTAACTATAAGGGATCAATTGAATGACTTGAATCACATTGTAATGCATAAATGTGCTTAAACATGCATGTTGAATGATTTAGTGGAATGAAATCACAAGTTGTAAGAACATAAATGACATTTAAGTGATTTACTTGCTTTATTTTAGTTAATATAATGTGTTTCGCTTGTGATTGCATCTATAATGAATGATTTAAATGGTTCAAACTAAAAGTTTGTATGAAAAGAAATGAAATTCAAGTCATTCGTTTGATCGCTTATCATTCCCCTAATGAGTTGAACTTGTAGTTAAGGATCTAATGAATTGAAGTCACATTCAATTAAGTATGTGTGATCAAACGAATCACTTAAATCCCACTCCTATTTATACGAACAACTGATTTCAATCGCTTATATCGCGTACTATACATGTAACCACAAGTTGAATTCTTTCGATTAAGTACGAGGGATGAAACTAGTGCATAGATCCCATTTTTAACTATATGAACTTGTGATTTCAATCGTTTAAATCGTTCTTTATAGAAGTTATAAACGGTGAAACACATTATGTTAACTATAAGGGATCAATTGAATGACTTGAATCACATTGTAATGCATAAATGTCTTAAACATGCATGTTGAATGATTTAGTGGAATGAAATCACACGAGTGGAGAACATAAATGACATTTAAGTGATTTACTTGCTTTATTTTAGTTAATATAATGTGTTTCGCTTGTTATTGCATCTATAATGAATGATTTAAATGGTTCAAACTAAAAGTTTGTATGAAAAGAAATGAAATTCAAGTCATTCGTTTGATCGCTTATCATTCCCCTAATGAGTTGAACTTGTAGTTAAGGATCTAATGAATTGAAGTCACATTCAATTAAGTATGTGTGATCAAACGAATCACTTAAATCCCACTCCTGTTTATACGAACAACTGATTTCAATCGCTTATATCGCGTACTATAGATGTAACCACAAGTTGAATTCTTTCGATTAAGTACGAGGGATGAAACTAATGCATAGATCCATTTTTAACTATATGAACTGTGATTTCAATCATTTAATCGTTCTTTATAGAAGTATAAACGGTGAAACACATTATGTTAACTATAAGGGATCAATTGAATGACTTGAATCACATTGTAATGCATAAATGTCTTAAACATGCATGTTGAATGATTTAGTGGAATGAAATCACAGAGTGGAGAACATAAATGACATTTAAGTGATTTACTTGCTTTATTTTAGTTAATATAATGTGTTTCGCTTGTTATTGCATCTATAATGAATGATTTAAATGGTTCAAACTAAAAGTTTGTATGAAAAGAAATGAAATTCAAGTCATTCGTTTGATCGCTTATCATTCCCCTAATGAGTTGAACTTGTAGTTAAGGATCTAATGAATTGAAGTCACATTCAATTAAGTATGTGTGATCAAACGAATCACTTAAATCCCACTCCTGTTTATACGAACAACTGATTTCAATCGCTTATATCGCGTACTATAGATGTAACCACAAGTTGAATTCTTTCGATTAAGTACGAGGGATGAAACTAATGCATAGATCCATTTTTAACTATATGAACTGTGATTTCAATCATTTAAATCGTTCTTTATAGAAGTTATAAACGGTGAAACACATTATGTTAACTATAAGGGATCAATTGAATGACTTGAATCACATTGTAATGCATAAATGTGCTTAAACATGCATGTTGAATGATTTAGTGGAATGAAATCACAAGTTGTAAGAACATAAATGACATTTAAGTGATTTACTTGCTTTATTTTAGTTAATATAATGTGTTTCGCTTGTATTGCATCTATAATGAATGATTTAAATGGTTCAAACTAAAAGTTTGTATGAAAAGAAATGAAATTCAAGTCATTCGTTTGATCGCTTATCATTCCCCTAATGAGTTGAACTTGTAGTTAAGGATCTAATGAATTGAAGTCACATTCAATTAAGTATGTGTGATCAAACGAATCACTTAAATCCCACTCCTATTTATACGAACAACTGATTTCAATCGCTTATATCGCGTACTATACATGTAACCACAAGTTGAATTCTTTCGATTAAGTACGAGGGATGAAACTAGTGCATAGATCCATTTTTAACTATATGAACTTGTGATTTCAATCATTTAAATCGTTCTTTATAGAAGTTATAAACGGTGAAACACATTATGTTAACTATAAGGGATCAATTGAATGACTTGAATCACATTGTAATGCATAAATGTCCTTAAACATGCATGTTGAATGATTTAGTGGAATGAAATCACAGAGTGGAGAACATAAATGACATTTAAGTGATTTACTTGCTTTATTTTAGTTAATATAATGTGTTTCGCTTGTTATTGCATCTATAATGAATGATTTAAATGGTTCAAACTAAAAGTTTGTATGAAAAGAAATGAAATTCAAGTCATTCGTTTGATCGCTTATCATTCCCCTAATGAGTTGAACTTGTAGTTAAGGATCTAATGAATTGAAGTCACATTCAATTAAGTATGTGTGATCAAACGAATCACTTAAATCCCACTCCTGTTTATACGAACAACTGATTTCAATCGCTTATATCGCGTACTATACATGTAACCACAAGTTGAATTCTTTCGATTAAGTACGAGGGATGAAACTATGCATAGATCCATTTTTAACTATATGAACTTGTGATTTCAATCATTTAAATCGTTCTTTATAGAAGTTATAAACGGTGAAACACATTATGTTAACTATAAGGGATCAATTGAATGACTTGAATCACATTGTAATGCATAAATGTCCTTAAACATGCATGTTGAATGATTTAGTGGAATGAAATCACACGAGTGGAGAACATAAATGACATTTAAGTGATTTACTTGCTTTATTTTAGTTAATATAATGTGTTTCGCTTGTTATTGCATCTATAATGAATGATTTAAATGGTTCAAACTAAAAGTTTGTATGAAAAGAAATGAAATTCAAGTCATTCGTTTGATCGCTTATCATTCCCCTAATGAGTTGAACTTGTAGTTAAGGATCTAATGAATTGAAGTCACATTCAATTAAGTATGTGTGATCAAACGAATCACTTAAATCCCACTCCTGTTTATACGAACAACTGATTTCAATCGCTTATATCGCGTACTATAGATGTAACCACAAGTTGAATTCTTTCGATTAAGTACGAGGGATGAAACTAATGCATAGATCCATTTTTAACTATATGAACTTGTGATTTCAATCATTTAAATCGTTCTTTATAGAAGTATAAACGGTAAACACATTATGTTAACTATAAGGGATCAATTGAATGACTTGAATCACATTGTAATGCATAAATGTGCTTAAACATGCATGTTGAATGATTTAGTGGAATGAAATCACAGATTGTAAGAACATAAATGACATTTAAGTGATTTACTTGCTTTATTTTAGTTAATATAATGTGTTTCGCTTGTTATTGCATCTATAATGAATGATTTAAATGGTTCAAACTAAAAGTTTGTATGAAAAGAAATGAAATTCAAGTCATTCGTTTGATCGCTTATCATTCCCCTAATGAGTTGACTTGTAGTTAAGGATCTAATGAATTGAAGTCACATTCAATTAAGTATGTGTGATCAAACGAATCACTTAAATCCCACTCCTATTTATACGAACAACTGATTTCAATCGCTTATATCGCGTACTATACATGTAACCACAAGTTGAATTCTTTCGATTAAGTACGAGGGATGAAACTAGTGCATAGATCCCATTTTAACTATATGAACTTGTGATTTCAATCGTTTAAATCGTTCTTTATAGAAGTTATAAACGGTGAAACACATTATGTTAACTATAA